>NW_006442484.1:4230032-4258635 GCF_000325575.1 Pteropus alecto
GTAATATTCCATCTTATATTTGTACCAAAGCTTCTTTAGTCATCATCTATCTTAGGACACTTCGGTTGCTTCCATGTCCTGGCCACCATGAATAATGCTACTATGAACCTTGGTGTGCAAATATCTTTTTGGATACGGGTTTTCAAGTCTTTGGGTTAAATACCCAGTATAGGGATTGATGGATCATATGGTAGATCGATTCTTAGTTTTTTGAGGAACCTCCATACTGTTTTTCATAGTGACTGTACCAATTTGCAGTCTCACAAGCAATGTATGAGGATTCCTATTTCTTCGCCTTGCTCCAACATTTGTTCTTACTTATCTGGTTGATTACAACCATTTGTTGCAACAGGTGCGAAATGGTATCTCATTTTGGTTTTGATTTGCATTTCCCTAGTAGCTAGTGATCTTGAGCATCTTTTCATATATTTGTTGTCCATTTGTATGTGCTCTAGGGAGAAATGTCTGTTCAGGTCCTCTGCCCATTTTTTGATTGGATCCTTTTTTTTTTTGGTATTGAGTCGTATGAGTTATTTGTATATTCTGGATATTAGGCTCTTATCAGAGGTATTGCTTGCAAATATGTTTTCCCATTCGGATGGTTGCTTCTTTACCTTGTTGACAGTTTCTTTTCTCAAGCAGAAGCTTTTTAGTTTGATGTAGTCCATTCATTTATGTTAGCTTTTACTTCCCTTGCTTTTGAGGTCGAATTAATAAAATCCTCTTTAAGGACCTTGAGTTTAGTTCCTATGCTTTCTTGTATGCATTTTATTGTTTCAGGGCTTACATTCAGGTCCTTAATGTATTTTGAGTAAATTTTGGTGTGTGATGATAGATAACAGTCTAATTTCATTCTTTTGCAGATAGCTTTCCAGTTTTCCCAGCAACATTCATTGAAGAAGCTTTCCTTTCTCCATTGTATGTTTTTGGCTTTTTTGTTGAAAATTATTTGGCCATATAAATATCAGTTTACTTCTGTACTCTCGATTCTGTTCCACTGGTCCATGTGTCTGTTTTGATGCCCATACCATGCTGTTTTGATTACTGTCTCTTTGTAGTATAATTTGAAGTCAGGCAGAGTGATGCCTCCAGCCTCATTCTTTTTTCTCAGGATGGCTTTGGCAATTCGAGGTCTTTTGTGCTTCTATACAAATCTGATGATTTTTTATTCCATTTCTTTAAGAAATACAGATAGGATTTTGATGGAGATTACATTAAATTTGTATAATGCTTTAGATAATAAGATTGTTTTAACTAAGTTGATTCTTCTAATTCAAGAACACGGAATATCTTTCCACCTCTTGGTATCTTCTTCAATTTCCTTTAATAGGGTCTTATAGTTTTCATTATACAGGTCCTTCACATGTTTATCTAAATTTATTCTTAGGTATTTTATTATTTTGTTGCAATTGCAAAAGGAATGATTTTTTCCCCTTCTTTTTCTGATGCTTCATTATTAGAGTATTGGAACACTATGGATTTTTGAACATTGATTTTGTATCCAGAAACTTTACTATATCTGCTTATTGTTTCTAGTAGTGTTCCTGTGGAGTCTTTAGGGTTTTCTACGTAAAGAATGATGTCATCCACAAATAGTGACAGTTTGACTTCTTCGTTTCCTATTTGGATGCCTTTTTATATTTTTCTCTTGTCTGATTGCACTTGCTAGGACCTCCGATGTTACATTGAATAATAGTGGTGATAGTGGACAGCCTTGCCTTAATCTTGGAGGGAAGGTTTTTAGTTTTTCATCATTAAGTATAATGTTGGCTGAGGGTTTGTCATATATGGCCTTTATTATGTTAAGGTAATTTCCTTCTATATCAATTTTGTTAAGTGTTTTCATCATAAATGGATGCTGTATCTTGTCAAAAGTTTTTTCTGCATCTATTGATATGATCATATGATTCTTATTTTTTAATTTATTTATGTAGTATATCACATTAATCGATTTGCATATTTTGAAACTTCCCTGTGCTTTTAGAATGAAGCCCACTTGATCGTGGCGTATAATCTTTTTAATATGTAGCTGTATTCAGTTTGCTAGTATCTTATTTAGGATTTTAGCATTGCTGTTCATGAGAGATATTGATCTCTAGTTTTCTTTTTTGTATTATACTTACCAGACTTTAGTATCAGAGTAGTATTGGCCTCATAAAATGAGTTGGGAAGTACTGCCTCTCCTTCGATTTTTTGGAAGAGTTTGAGGAGAATAGGTATTAAATCTTCTTTGAATGTTTGATAGAATTCACTGGTGAAGCCATCTAGTCCCGGACTTTTAATTTTTGGTAGGTTTTGGATAATTGTTTCAATTTGCATACTGCTGATCGGTCTATTTAGATTTTCCTGTTCTTCTTGATTCAGTCTCAGAAGATTGTATTTTTCTAAGTACTGGTCCATATTTTCTAGGTTATTAAGTTTGGTGTTATATACTTTTTCAAAGTATTCTTGTATGATTTTTTTGTATTTTTGCGATGTCAGTTGTAATTTCCCTTCTTTCAACCCTGATTTGGTTATTTATATCTTTCTCTTATTTCTGTAGTGAGCCTAGACAGGGATTTGTCAATTTTGGTAACCTTCTCAAAGAACAAGCTTTGTCGTGTTTATTTTTTCTGATTTTTGATTTTACTTTCATTTATTTCTGCTCTAATTTTGATTCTTTCTTTCTGCTGACTTTAAGCTTCATTTGTTCTTCCATTTCTAGTTATTTAAGATGAAGCGTTAGGTTGTTTATTTGGGCTCATCCTTGTTTTTGGAGGTAGGCCTGTAATGATATGAACTTTCCTCTTATGTTGTCCTATAATAATCATTCATTTCAATGTATCTTTTGATCTCGCTTTTTATTTCTTCTCTGACCCAATTATTCTTCAGTAGCATGTTGTTTAATCTCCATGTATTTGTGCTTCTTTACTTTGTTTTTGCAATTGTCCTCTAGTTTCAGAGCATTATGATCAGAGAATATGGTTGATATGATTTCAACCCTCTTATATTTGTTGAGGCTACCACAGTATGTGGTCGATTCTTGAGAATGTTCCATGTGCACTAGAGAAGAATGTATAAACAACTGTTTGGGGATGAAAGGCTCTGTAAACGTCAGTTATTTCCAGTTGGTCTAATGGGTCATTTATGGATGTTATTTCCTTATTGATATTCTGCTTGAATAATCTGTCCTTATGTGACAGTAGGATATTTAGGTCTCTTACTACAATAGTGTTTTAGTCCGTTTCTCCTTTTAGTTCTGTTAGTAATTGCTTTACATATTTCGGGGATCCCTGATTGGGAACATAGATATTAATAAGTGTTATGTCTTCTTTGTGCATGATTTCCTTTATTATTATGAAATGTCCCTCAGTATCTTTCTTTACCTTTCTTATTTTGAAATCTATTTTGTCTGATATTAGTACCACTACTCCACTTTTCTCTGAATACCATTTGCTGGAAATATCATTTTCCACCCTTTCATTTTGAGTCTATATTTATCTTTAGAGCTGAAATGTGTCTCCTATGTGTCAGCATATGGTTGGGTTTTGTTTTTTGATCTATTCTACAACTCTGCCTTTTTATTGGTGAGTTCAGTCCATTTACATGTAGGGTGATCATTGAAATACGAGGTCTTCTATAGCCATTTCATGTTTTTCTTTCTGGTAGCTGGGTGTTTCCATTGCTTCCTTGTCCTTGTGTTTCTGTTTTCTTTATTTTGGTTGGCTTTTGAGGGTTTTCCCTCTAGTTCTTCTTATTTTGCTATATACTTTAGTTCTGAATCTTTGGCATGTGGTTACCATTATGAATATAAAGGAGATTATATATATATACACACACACACACACACACACACACACACATATATATATATACTGTGTGTATATATATATACAGTCCTCCCTTTTCTTCTGTGCATGCTTTGTCTCCATTCCCCTTTGTGAATTTGGATCTTTGAGTCTTCCCCTTTTCAGTCATTGTTGACTTAATTTTTCCCTATGTATGCTGAATATTCATTACTATTTTGCTATAGCAAATCTCTTTTTATTTTAAGCTTATAAGTCCCTGTTCCTAGTAAGGGTTGCACTCTTCTACTTCTATTTGCCTGATAGTCTCTTCACTCCTAATTATGTTTTTTTTGTTGGTTTTTTTTTGTCATTTTGTTTTAGACGAGTTGACCCCTTTCAGTATTTCCAGTAGTGCAGGCCTAATACTGGAGAATTCCCTCAATTTTTATATGTCTGAAAAGGTCTTTATTTCTCCCTCAGATCTAATGGAGAGCTTAGTTGAATACATTATTCCAGGCTGGTAGCTCCTTTCACTGAATATTTTGAATATGTGATTCCACTCCTTTCTGTCTTGTAAGGTTTGTGCTGATATGTCCAATAATCATCTAATAGGTTTTCCTTTATAAGTTACCGTTTTCTTTTCCCTGGCTGCTCTAAGAATTCTGTCTTTGTTGATTTTTGATAATTTTAATACAATGTGTCTTAGTGAAGGCCTTTTTGGGTTGAGATCATTGGGTGTTCTGTTGACTTCTTGAATTCCAAGCTCCAGCTCACTCCTTAGATTCGAGGAATTCCCATCAACTATTTGTCTGAAAATGCTTTTAGTCCCTGCTCCTTTTCATTGCCTTTGATAATGCCCATTATTCTTATGTTTCCTTTCCTTCCAGTATCAGCTAGTTCTTGAATTTCTCTTTCATTATTTTTCATTTTTCGGTTTCTTTCTTCTTTCTTCTGATTTCTAGATTTCTGTCTTCAATATCACTGATCCTTCCCTCCATTTGATTGACTCTATTTCCCAAGATTGCTATTTCATCTCTTACAGTGTGTTTTTTATCTCTAGAAAATCTATTCTCTTCTTTTTGACTGTTTTAATCTCCTTGTTCTCCTCATTTAGTTTTTTTTTCAGTTCCTGAAATTGTTGGTATAACTCGTTTCAGAACTCACTGAGATTTTTCAGAAGTACCATCCTGAATTCTCTGTCATTTAAGTAGCATATTTCTATGTCTATAAGCTTATTTTCTGGAGATTTTTCTTTCTTTCTGAGGTGACTTGTCACCTTGGTTGTTAATAATATTTAGTGCACTATTTCTCCCCCGGGCATTAATGGAAATGTATTCTGCTTTTTTTTCCAGAAAGAAGATTTATTATATAAAAGTCTCTCTTTAGCCTGCTGCAAAGAAGATACTTTTCTTTTGGTTTCCAGTAGGTGGCATCTAAGCCTCTTGGATCCCTGCTTTATATGAAGCCTTAAATATGCCCTTATATTTTCTGATATTTAATCATTCTTGCTGCTCTCAATTTCAGTCCCTGTCAGTATTAGTAATAGCATTTGTTGAGATTCCTCTGGGGCTCCATAATGTTTGGTCTCAAAAGGTATGGCGGGAGGGGTCCTCCTGGTTGGGTGTTGGGGGCTGCAGCTAAGTCTCCATTGTACAACCATGGCCAAAAAATCAACTGTTGTTTTTCTGCTGTCCCACTTCTCTGCTTTCTGCCCTGATGACTTGGCCCTTTTGCCAGCTGCATGGAACTCACAACTCTCTCAGGCATGGCTTTTCAGGGAACTCACTGCTCCTTCTCCCCTCCCTCTCTTCCTGCAGGGAGCTTCAGCTGCTATGAGAGGCAGCTTCTTTATTTCTCTCAGTCCACCGCCCAACACCCACAGTTCTGACCTGTGGTAGCTCTTATGCCCAGATTCCATGCTCAGACATGCTGGTGTGCATTTTGGGTGTTTTTTGTTGAGTTTTAGATGTTCCACTTATTGTTGTTTCAAGGGGAGAGATCTGAGGATGTGTCTCACTCCATCCTGTTTCTCCAAACTCTCCCTAATATACTTTTCATCTCACATAATTTATTCTTCATTTCTGACTGATTCCTTTTTATAATTCCCAACTCCATTTTTATTTTTTTAAATCTCTTTGTTAATGTTCTCACTGAGCTCATCTACTCTTCCCCTAAGTTCATTGAGCATAGCTATAATCAGTGTTTTGAATTCTGCACCTGGTATATTGCTTGACTCTATTTTACCCAGAGCTCTGTTCTATTCTTTCATATAGGACATGCTTCTTTGTCTCTCCTTTTGGCTGTCTTTCTGTGTCTGTTTCTATGTACTAAGGAAAGCTCCTAAGTCTCCCACTCTTATTAACATGGCTTTGTGTAGTAGATGTCCACAAAAGAAATATCTAGAGTGAAATTTTCCCTTTCTCTCTCTTAGATACTCTCACAGCCATCCATGCTTACTTCTATCATAGCCCTTATCACAGTGACTTTGTTACACTTGATTCTCTTGTCTGTTGTACATTTCTCAACTGTAAATTCTTTAATTCTAGACAACATCTGGTTTCTGGCTCATAATAGATGTTCAGGAAATGTATATAGGATGGAAGAACAAATCAATGAACCTGGAAGAAACCGACATTCAGGGTCAGATAAAGTATATAGAAACTTATAAAGCAGATTTAAAGTGATATTAATTGGATAGCTTGATTTGACAGATTATTTGAAGTGGAAAGAATTTAGAAAATTTACTTTGATTATTTAATTTGGCTCACAAAATGACCAAAACCCAAATAGGTTATGTGATTTTACATTGTTCAATCAGTAGAAATGAAGGGGAAGATTAATCATTACTTATGGAATGTTAGCCTAGCATTGTTTTCACTTCATAAGAGACATCTTGGCTCCTTTGTTTGTCATCCAAAATATAATATATTTAAGTAATTGAATTATTAAGAATTCCAGTCTCATAAACCCAGTTTAATAATTATGTGTGCTCTAGTTAGGCAAAAATTTTCTCAAATAATTCTCCCTAATATTTACACAATCTTCAGAACCAATTATGTTTTTTATTTTTTGCCAACTTAAAGACTTGTAGTCTCTATTTGGTTCATCCACTTAAACCTTTGTTCACCTATCAAAAATCTACCTATTTACCTCTACCCACATATTCTCCAATTTTCTCCATGACTTATATCTTAAGGCTTTTGCTGTTTAGAGAACAAATGTTCACATGTATGTTTTTCCTCACCCAAATTTAAATGAAAACAAAAAATAATACTTTCTGCTTCTTCACAATGCATACGAAATAGGAATTTTTTGCATATTTTGTAAAAATGTTTTTTAGGGGCTCCAGATTATTTATTCTCAGAAATCTAATTTCTTTTTATTTCTTGACAGTCTGAATACATATCACTCTTATAAACTTTGGTTCTCCTAGTGAGGTATTTTAAAGGATTTAAAACAAATTAATTTCACATAAAAGTAATTTGTTGGTTACCTCATTCTTATTGCCACAAGTGGTGCCATGAAATTCTTAAATAAGATTATGTTACTTTGCTCTGTCCTGTTTCCACAGACAAATTTTCCTAAGCTGTATTATTTAGAAGAGACTTAGAAATCCAGCATCTCAAATAAAACAGGGTCTTGACAAGTCATTACCTTTTAAAACTAAAATAATGTTGAACTGTAATATAATTTTTCTTTGTTTTCAGAAGATTTGACAATAATGACCAACATATCCATCAACACCACATATAGCTCTTAAGATCAAGTGATGCAGAACTTTTCTATAAGACTAGTTATATTTTCACCCTCATTTTGTTTCTAAAAAATATCAAGACAGTTAGGCCAACTGGTCAATATTTTCTCTACTTTCAGACTAACTTGTCCATTAAAGAGAACAGCTGAATGATCAGCAGCCTTGTAGACATAAGTTTGAATATGATTTCAGGCTGGGTCATTGTTATTGGTTATTGGTACCTATGTAGTTTGTTGCACAGGACTTGCAGGTTAGTAGTCCCTAAAAGTCTAATTTTCATAAAAAGAAGTTTTTGTTCTTTTCTTTTTATATTCTCAGAGAATACCAGAAACTCAGTATATCTTAAATAAATGCTTGTGCCAGAGAAGTTTACTGAATTAAATTTGTGAAAATAGCTAGTTCTGTTCATAGACTAATAGACTTTCGGATTCTCTAACACACTCTAGCAAGGTTTTATGTACCACACTAGTTATTATCACCTTCCCCCCAAAAATACCAAATCATGCACCATCATGTCTATTTCCTTTACAACATCCTTAAAACCTTAGTAGAAAAAAAAAATAAATAATGTTGATTTCTAAAATGCAATGTAACATTTTTCTTTCTTTCTTTTTTTTCCTTCTTTTTTTTTCTTTTTGCTTCTTCCTTTCTTCCCTTTTTGATCTCTTTAATTAGCAGAGTAATAAGTCATTTCCATGGTTAGGGAACTTCAAACCCATCATTGAAAAAACATGTGTGGAAGTTCTGGTCAAGATGTCAGAGTACGTAAATGCTGTGCTCACCTCATCTTTTGACCACATCAAAATAACAACTAAATTATGGAACAATCAACCTGGAGAACCATCTGAAGACTAGCTAAACAGAAGACCTATAAGTAAGAAAATAAAGAAGTAGCCACATCAAGACTGGTAGGAGGAGCAGAGACTTAAAACAGGCTGGCCCCACACCCACGTGTGGTGCTTGAGAATCTGGCTCATTGTTATTGGTTATTGGTACCTACGTAGTTTGTTGCATTTCATCTGCAGAATTCCTCCCAAAGGAGTGAGGAGTCCTAGCCCCAAACTGGGAAGAAGAGTCCTCATAATATATGGCTGTGAAAATCAGTGGGGATTCTTCTATCTGTCCTGGTGAAACAGAGGCTACTGGAAACCCAGGTGTCCTCCTAAAGTGCCTGTGACAGACTCACTCACAGGCACTCACCCTGAGCTCCTGAGGAGGGACTCAGTTAAGGAGATACCAGAGATATACAGGGATAAACAGTTTTGTGCCTTCTAGGTGAGACCTGGAGGGACAGCCTCCATTGTCCATGTGTTGAACTCTCTCCCTACATGGCCAAACCTGAACTGGCATTAGCCTGGTGAACTTGCTTGTTCCACCCTGATGAATATCTGAGATCCTGCCCCATCCAATTTGCATACCACCAGAGGCTCTTTCAGTGGCAGGCAATGGCTTGGACCCAGGCACCACCAGAAACTGTTTCAGCAGTGGGAAGCTGGCCTCAGCCTGAGCTACAGTCTTTAAAAAACTATCAAAGGTCCCTAGCCCCCAGCTTGCCAGTGGCTTACCTCAGTACGCCCTTTTGCTGAGTGGCCCCAGGCTCAGCATTGGCAACAAATATGAAATTGCACTGCATTAAACTGGGGAACATTACTTGCCCGATCCTAGTGATTTTCTGAAACCCCACCTCACCCAACTCCTGTACCACCCTGGGCTCTTTCAGTGGGTGAGATTTATAGGCAGCTGCCTGGTGGCAGCAAGCCTCGAGGTGCCCTTACCCTTTTGCTGAGCTTCCCCGGGCTTGGTACTTGTTGCAGCCAGCCTCAATTCACTGTGTAGCCTATCCCACACATCTCCAGCCAGCACAGTCAACTGCTAAACATGGATCACTTTTTAGTTTCTACCAGGTAACCCTGAACTAGTCACAAGCAGCAGCTG
This sequence comes from Pteropus alecto, assembly GCF_000325575.1. Classification (NCBI taxonomy): domain Eukaryota; kingdom Metazoa; phylum Chordata; class Mammalia; order Chiroptera; family Pteropodidae; genus Pteropus; species Pteropus alecto. Next base: position 4,239,489 of record NW_006442484.1, read on the forward strand.
AACTTGGTCTGCACTGGAGCCCCTACCAAGAGACCACAGGACGAACACACCCCAGGTTGGCTCAGACCACAAGAGAATGCCACACAATCCACCCCACAAGTGACATACACGAAGGGGGATCTTGGCAAGCACCAGAGCACACTGGGATGAATACCGCTCTATAGGGCAAGCCCATGCACAGTGGCTCATACACTGTGGTTATGGCCAGTCCTCACAACCAGGCAGTGTGAGGGCCAATCTAACCCAGTGGTGTGCCAACAGTAATCTTTGCTCAACAGCAATAGGATGACACACACAACTCACAAACAGGATACTTCTGGAGCAGCCAGCTCAGGTGATCAGGGAAACTATACCATTGGGCTCACAGGACACTTACTAAATAAGGCCAAGCTGCCAAGAATGGGAGATATAGAAGCACTACCCAATATATAGAAATAAACACAGGAAGGTAACAAAAATTGGAAGACAAAGAAACATGCCCCAAATGAAAAAAGAGAAAACTTCAGAAAAAAATATTAAATAAAATGGAAGCAAGCACTCTAACTGATACAGAGTTTAAAACAGTGGTTATAAGGATGCTCAAGGAACTTAGTGAGAACTTTAACATATAAAGAGAAAGTATAAAAGTGGCCATAGAAACTATAAAAAAGGACCAGTCAGAAATAAAGCCTACAATAAATGAAATGAAGAATACTCTAGAAGGAATCGACAGCAGAAAACATGTAGCAGAGAATCAAAAAAGCGATTAGAAAGACAACACAGCAAAAAATATCCAATTGGGATCAAGAAATACATAGACGTAAATGACGATGATAATGACATCAAAACTTTTGAGACACAGCAAAAGTAGTCATAAGAAAAAAGTTCGTATCATTACAGGCTTGCCTCCAAAAACAAGAATGAGCCCAAATAAACAACTTAACATTTCATCTTAAAAAATAAGAAAAGAAAAACAAATGAAGCATAAAGTCAGCAGAAGGAAAGAAATAATCAAAATTAGAGCCGAAATAAAAGAAATTGAAAACAAATAAACAACGGAAAAAAATAAATGCAACAAAAAGCTTTTTCTTTGAGAAGGTTAATAAAACTGACAAACCCCTGGATAGACACACTAAAGAAAAAGAGAACGGACACAAATAAATAAACAAAATCAGAGGTAAAAAAAAAAAAGGAAATTATGAGAGACACTGCAGAAATACAAAAGATCATACAAGAATACTATGAAAAAGTATATAAAACCAAATTTAATAATCTAGAAAAAATGGACCAGTACTTAGAAAAATACAACCTTCCGAGACTGAATCAAGAAGAACAGGAAAATCTAAATAGACCGATCAGTAGTATGGAAATTGAAACAATCATCCAAAAACTACCAAAAATTAAAAGGCCAGGACCACATGGCTTCACCAGTTAATTCTATCAAATATTCAAGGAAGATTTAATATCTATTCTCCTCAAACCATTCCAAAAAATCGAAGAGGAAGCAATATTTCCCAAATTATTTTATTATTTTATTATTTTATGTTAAAATAATACTCTGATACCAAAACCTGATAAAGATAACACAAGAAAAGAAAACTACAGACCAATGTCTCTCATGAACACCGATGCTAAAATCCTAAATAAGATACTAGCGAACCAAATACAGCAACATATTAAAAAGATTATTATACACCACAAGTGAGCTTCATCCGAGGAGCACATGGCTGGTTCAACATATGCAATTTGATTAATGTGATATACTACATAAACAAATTAAAAAATAAAAATCATATGATCATCTCAATAGATGCAGAAAAAGCTTTCGACAAGTTACAGCATCCATTTATGATCAAAACACTTAACAAAATTGGTATAGAAGGAAAGTACCTTAACATAATAAAGGCCATATATGACAAACCATTGCTGTTATTCAATATAACATTGGAGGTCCTAGCAAGTGCAATCAGACAAGAGAAAGATATAAAAGGCATCCAAATAGGAAACGAAGAAGTCAAACTGTCACTATTTGTGGATGACATGATTCTCTTTATAGAAAACCCTAAAGACTCCAGAAGAACACTACTAGAAACAGTAAGCAGATACAGTAGTTTCTGGATACAAAATCAATGTTTAAAACTCCATAGCATTTCTATACTCTAATAGCGAAGTGTCAGAAAAAGAAGGGGAAAACATAATTCCCTTTGCAATTGCAACAAAAAGAATAAAATACCTAGGAATAAATCTAACGAAATAGATGATGGACCTATATAATGAAAACTATAAGACCCTATTAAAAGAAATCGAAGAAGATACAAAAAAATGGAAAGGTATTCCATGTTCTTGAATTGGAAGACTCAACATAGTTAAAATGATCATATTACCTAAAACATTATACAGATTCAATGCAATTCCCATCATATACCCATCGGCATTAAAGAAATGAAACAAAAAAATCATTAGATTTGTATGGAAGCATAAAAGACCCTGAATTGCCAAAGCCATTCTGAGAAAAAAGAAAGAGGCTGGAGGAATCACTCTGCCTGACTTCAAATTATACTACAAAGAGACAGTGATGACACAAACCAGTCACATAGCCACCAGGACCTTTTAAAAAATTAATTAATTAATTATTTTTTTATGGTGACAGTTAACGAAATCCAATGAGTTTCAACTGTATACTTTAGCAGTAAGGTATATATATATGTTTACACTGTGTGTTTGATATGGACTTTTACTGCCACAACCACATCACTCCCAATATCCACAGAGCAAAAAGCAGCTCACATGGGAAAAAATACATGGAAAACATTTATCTGATAAGATATTTATATCCAGAATATATAGATAAATCCTAAAACTTAACAATAACAACAAAAACAAACAATCAAAATGGATATTTGACTTAGACATTTTCCCAAAGATATATAAGTAGTCAATAAGCATGTAAAAAACTACTCAACATCACTGAATATTAGGGAATTGCAAATCAAAACCACAATAAAATATCACCTGATACCCATTACAGTGGCTACTATCAAACAAAACAAAACAAAACAAAACAGAGAATAATCAGTTCTGGTGAGAATGTGGAGAAAATGAAACTTGTGTGCACTGTTCATGGAGATGTAAAATTATACAGCCAGTATGGAAAACCATATGGGGCTTCCACAAAAAAAATTAAAAATATAATTACCATATGATACAGCAATTCTACTCTGAGTATATATACAAAATAATTGAAAGCACACTCTCAAAAGAGATATTTATTCACTCATGTTCATAGAAGCATTATTCACAATAACTAAAGTGTGGAAACAACCTAACTGCCCATTAATAGATGAATGGATAAGCAAACTGTGGTATATACATATAATAAATATTATTCAACCTTGAAAATACAGAAATTCTGATATAGGTGATATAGGATACATATCCCTCTTTCTCAGCATCAAAATATGTGTATGCCACCTTCAACATATTCTTCCCTAGAGAACTTTGGCTAAAAACATACATGTAGAAATTTCCCCAAAGGTAAATGTAAAAGAGCTCAATCTTTCCTTCATTCCCTTCAAAAATTAAGATTGAAGTTTGTGGGTCCCAGGTCTGGCTGTGATCCAGGTTTGTGGCTAGGAATAGGACACTGGATTTAGAATGTTACATTAGTGTAGTAGGGCATCTTTGCCTAAAATATGTAAACATAATTCAGTTTCTTGTATTACACATGTATGCCTGAATGCCACTCTTGTACTCTGATATATGTGGAGCCATGCAGTCCCCTGATGAGCAGAAGGGAAGCACAAGAAAGGGGAGCAGAAGAAGAGCCGAAGCGGAAGCACGCTCCCCACAATAGAAGTGCACTCCCCACAATAAAGTTGGTGCTTGCCATTTCATTCACATTCTCTTGTGCATTCTTCCAACTGGGCATCTCACCACCAAAACCTCTTCTTGATCATTTTGGTGCTGAAATGGTTGCAGTCTATTTTCTATCCTTGTATTTTCTTTCTCAGCTTTGAAAAGTTTCTGCTATTTTTCTCTTGTGGTCCTCAACCACATTGCTCAATGTTTTATCCACTTTAAAAGGGAAAAAAGCTGTTGCACTATATAGTGCTTTAAAAAAAATCTAATTCTTTCTCTGGGCAGGGAAGATAATGGTTTTAAGCAAATGTTCAGGTCTTTGTGAAAGGTTGTAATATCTTCACCCTGACTTCATTTTATACCAGTTTCTTCTCCTAACTCTAGGTATCCAATTTTTATTGCACCATTTCTTCACTTGATGAGTGGGACTTTTGGAAAGGTGATAAAATTTGAAATAATTGTTTTCTGCCCAGGTATTCTGGTGGTACTTAGATAATCTTACCTACTTTGGAATGACAAACACAAACTTAAAAGCACATCCAACTCTTCCTCAGGCGTTCCATGATTAGAGCAGTGTTCACTTTTCTATCCTCACTCCACAGTTTCTGATAACTGTTACTGAAATATACTGTGTACATATTTTTTGTACCTCATGTGCCTGAAATATCATACATATATTCAGAACCTTTAGGGAGCATGGGACCCTAGAGAAGAACTGTCTGTCTGTCTGTCTGTCTCTCTCTCTCTGTCTCTCAACACATGCGTAAATTTCATTGCAGGCATACCTCAGAGATATTGCAGATTTGGTTACAGACCACTGCAATAAAGCAAATATCACAATAAAGCCGGTCATATAAATTTTTTGGTTTCCCAACGCACATAAAAGTTACATTTACATTATACTGTAGTCTATTAAATGTGAAATAGCTTTATGTCTAAAAAAATATATACATACCTTAATTAAAAATGCTTAACTATTAAAAAATGCTAACCATCACTTGCTCAATCAGGATTGCCATAAACCTTCAATTTGTTGAAAACACAATACCTGCGAGGTGTAATAAAGCAAAGCACAAAAAATAAGGTCTGCCTATCTTAAAGTATCATTTATTTTGCATCATCCTCCCACCTTGAGGGAGACATGATTATACTGGGCCTTGGTAGCAGAAAACATGTTCCTTCCTCCCTCAATACTGAGTGTATTATATGTTATGGTTCATCGTTTGTCCAGGGTCTTTCTAGATAGTGTCTCTGTGGCCACAGCTCTGACGTCTAGAGTCATATGTAGATTTTTCCAAAAGATAAGGTAGTGGATGGAAACTTACATGTAAAGTAAAATAAATATATCCAAAAAATATGGAACTGCCACTGATTGAGCTGAATTTCAAGGTTTCCATATGCTCTATGTAACTGGGTATATTCTCCTTTACAAACAGAATATCCTGAGACCCTGAGAAAAGAGGATGATCAGCAAACTGAAAAATCAGGGTAACATTCTGTATTTGATTTCAGATCCATTTGCACCAAAGCCCCATTTCCTAATGGTCACATGTGAATGAAAGCACTTTCATAGCAAGACCTAAAATCAGTCTTTGAGATGCAGGTTACTCATCTTAAAACTAAAGAAATTTAAAAAAAATAAAAATAAAAATAAACAAACAAAAAAACTAAAGGAATTTCCAGTTATCATCTGCATGATCTCATCCAGCTTTGAGACTGCAAAATTCTCTCTATAGTTAATACTTTTACTGCAGTGTGATTTTCTCTGTGCTTAAATAACCTTTATCCAAAGGAAGGTTCCTTTTGATGGCATGGGCAAGTTCATCTTCAGCTCTTCAGAACAAAGAACAGCCAGAAAACAATGACATGCCACTGTGCCTTGGCTACTATAAAATCTGGTAGATGTGCAGTAACACAAAGTACTATCTGTTCACCGTCCATACCAGTACTCACTGGTTGCAGGCCATTAAGATTTCATGGCAGCTTTGTGCCATGCAAGTACATATGAGATCAGTACTCTACGATGTGGTGTAGCAGGCTCTGGGATTCCACTGCCTGAATTCATTTCCTAGATGACCACTTTCTAGTTTGTGGTTTGGGACAAGTTATGTCTATATGCAGTTGCCCCATCTATAAATAGTTTCAACCTGGCAGGGTTTTGGCAAAGATTAAGTGAACTATTAAATGGATACCACTGGGAAAAATATCTGGCAAATAATAGATATTAGATATTTCTCATTTGATCTTCAAACCAATACTAAAAGATAGGAATTGAGACAGGAAAACTGAGGACCACAATAATAAAACAATTTTCCCCAGATTATACCTCTTGTAAAAAGGACAGTTAGCATTCAAGACCTGATGGTCATTATCTAAAGCCTGAGTCATATTCACATTATTATAACACAGCTGAGTTCAGTGAAATGACTCTGTACATGCATCTATATGGTTGGGAAAGCTAATCTGTAGGACAAGGCACCCCTCTTCAAAAAATCATCAAGAGTAAAATATCAAAAAATAAGGAATATATCCACTAAAACTGAGACACGCCTGAGAATCAACAAATCCTAGGGCAGAACAAAACCACGGGAAATAATGTCCTAACAAATTTTCTAACTATCAGGGAGCAGAATAATATAAACACTTAACTGCTAATGGCAAGGATTATAAAATCAATGGAGTATTTCATGGGATTTAGTGTAATGCATACTAAATGGAGGTGATGCTTTCTCTTTCTCAACTTTTCTCCTTTTTTAATATGTATTCATTAGTGCTATTTTAATTTAAATAAAATGAGACTCTGAAACTCTTTGTTTAAGCAAGAAACCCAGTGGAATCATGAATTTCTTTTATTTTAATTTTTTATTACAGTATAATTGGCATACAATATTTAATTAGTTTCATTAGATGTACACCATAGTGATTAGAAATTCATATACTTTACAATGTGCTCACTAAGTCTAATAACCATTTGTTACCATGCAAAGTTATCACACCATTATTGACTATATTCCCTTTCATCTTTTTCACCCACTCTATCACCCTTGCTTTGGCAACCATCAGTTTGTTCTGTTGCCATGATTTCATTTTTCTTTTATTTTCTTCATTCATATTTTTTAAAATTAACTTTTTAGTTATAGTTGACAGACAATATTATATCACTTTCAAGGTACAACATAGTGATTAGAAATTTATATAATTTACGAAGTAATCACCTCAATAAATCAAATACTCATCTGACACTATACATAATTATTGTATCATTGACTATATTCGCTATGCTACAGTTTTACATTCTTTACATCCCTGTGACTATTTTTTATAACTGGCAATTTGTACCTCTTAATCCCATCACCTTTTTTTGCCCATTCCCTCAAACCTCCTCCCATCTAATGACCAGTAGCTTGTTGTCTGTATCTATGAGTTTATTTCAATTTTGTTTGTTTTCTTTTTTAAATTTATTTTTAAATTTCACATATAAGTGAAATCATATTTGTCTTTGTCTGACTTATTTCACTTAGCATAATACCCTCTAGGTCCATCCATGTTGTTGCAAATGACAAGATTTCATTCTTTTCTTACAGCTGAGTAATATTCCATTGTATATATACTACATCTTCTTTACAAAGTGAGGTAAAAATAGAGGTGCACATTATTTTATAATTAAAGATTTTGAGGACCACTGCAAATTTTAGTGCTTATTCCTTATTTATATTAGTGTATTGTATTGCATAATGTGTGAAAGACAATAATAAATTATCAAGTAATAATAATTTTATAACTTATTTGATTGAAAAAAAAGTCCCCACAACAGTTGTCCTTCCTATCCCCTTTCTTTTCTCCCACCCTCTATTTTTGCTCCTCTCTGTGCCTCTCTTCTTCTCTTTGTCCTCTCCTTTACACCTTTCCACATTAATTTAATCAACATTCATTGACCATTTATTGTATCCTGGGTATTAAGTTAGTTGCTGGAGATTGAATAGGGGAGTGACAACCTCTTTGGATTCTTTCAATGGAGGTGAATCTAAAGCTGAAAGGACGAACATTAATCATGTTATTATACCTATGACTGTAAAATGACACATCCAAAGTGACAACCTCTTTGGATTCTTTCAATGGAGGTGAATCTAAAGCTGAAGAGATGAACATTAATCATGTTATTATACCTATGACTGTAAAATGACACATGAGAGAAGTACCATGAAAGAGGGGACATGATTTTATAGCAGAAAATAATTTTTGGATAAAGAGGACATCCTTAGAAAATAATACTTAAACAATTATCTTAAAGGTGATAAATTTTACTAGAAAAAAGGTTATATATGCGAGGGCTGAAAATGTATTTTAGATGACTGAATTGAAGGAGCCTCAGTGAGTTAGAGGAAGCTGAACTATATATAAGACTACACTGAGAATCTTTTATTTTAATTAAACAACATTTTTTTTTGTTAACAGGTTAAGTATTTTATTTTAAGAAGAATGAGAACTCATTAATTCTTCATCATTTTGAAAAACTGACTATGGCTGAAGGAAAAATAATAGGTAATTTGGGGAGCACATAAGGATGAAGAAATTGTATGGGAAGCTACCAGAAAGCAAAAGGCAATTACTGTGGTCTGAACAAGAAGAAATAAATAATCATAGCTAGAAATGGGTGGAAGTTGGTGAAGATAAAGAAAAAATTCTTAAAATTTTATCCATTTTGTGAACTCTATATTTCTAGGTCATGAGACTGGTATAATAATAATAATCAGTTCTCTTCTCAAAGATGAGTAAAGCATTTTTTCATTACTTAGGGTAGATGCTTCTTAAGATTCTCGGTCAGTGTTCATTGGGGTCTTTTTCAGTCCTTTAACTCCAATGGATTGAGGAAAAAATCCTGAAAAGAGGAATATGAAGATATATCAGTGTTCACCATAAACGATGACAGAAAATTGCAAAGTAATTTAAATTAGGAATGAACAACTTAATTCCAATCTTGACCATTATCCTAACTAGCTCAAAAGTCTCCAGCAAGTTACTTCTGTTTTGTAAAACCAGAAGTTTCCAGTTTTTAAAATTAATTTAAAAATAAAACCTTTCTTGTAAAAAAGCTGAATGTAATTCTACTTCTGGGGGGATGAAATACACCTATGTTCTCTATTCTTTCCACTAATTACAAATAAAATCCCTGGACTTTATATATAAAACAAATATTACAAGACTCTAAAAATGGAGAGAAGAGGGGAGACCAGCTAGGAACCCTGTAACCCAAGCAATAACATAACAGTGAGTTTCCTGAGTTTTTCTTTTGTTTCAAAATCCTAGACTCAATATTGGAGAAGCTAGCAATATGACAACACATAGGTGCAGACAAAAATCTCCTCAAGAAAACATTTTCAACAAAAACCTCCACTTTAGCCAAAAAAAAAAAAAAGAGGCTGCCTAGCAAAACAGAAAACTTTTAGAAAATAACCACTGTACTATACTAAATACTCAGAAAAAAATATACTCCCATGCCAGCAAAGTTGAAATGGGAAGTTCAGATTTTTATTTAACCAGAATATAACTAGACTAGCATTCTTCTGGTGTCGGTGGAGATTTCTAGGGAAAACCAGAGTCCCACTCTCATCCAGAAGTAATGAGATAGCCTTACTCTTCCTTCTGGAGTGGTATCAGAGGAGACCTAATGGAGAGGAGGATAATGATCTTTACTCCTTCCTATTGTATCAGTAGAGGCCACCAAGAAACAAAAGCACCCATCCTTGCCCTTCAAATGTCAGTAGAGGTAGGAGGTGGAGACTGGAATTCTATCCACACCTAGCAGTAATGAGATGACACCCTTTATTTCTTTGCCAGATCAGTACCAAAGAAAATCAGATAAAACAAATGGTTAAATACTATTTAGAATCTCATAACATAATATTTAATATGTCCAAGTTTCAACTAAAAATAATTTATCATTTCAAGAACTAGAAAGATCTCAAGCTAAATGTGAAAGACTTTTAAGAGATACTACCCTCTAAATAAGAGCTTTTAAAATTATCTGATAAAAATTTTAAGAGTCATCAAAAAATGCTTCAATGAGCAATTATACACACATTTGAAACAGATCTAAAGAATAGAGAATCTCGACAAAGAAATATAGTGTTGGCAAATAAATAGGAGATATGAAGAAAAACCAAATAGAAATCCTAGACTGAAAAATACAAAATATGCAATACAATACTTAACAGCAGATGGACTCAACAGCAGAATGGAGGAGATAGGTAAGTAAGCTAAAAGATAGAACAATAAAAATTACCTAATCTGAAAAATGAAGAGACAATAGACTAAATTTGAATAAACAGAGCTTTAGGGACTTTTAGACTATCACAAACATGTATTCTTATGGTAATGGAGAAAATTCTCAGATAAAAGAAAAGTTAAAAAAATTTTTGCAAGCAGACCAATCCTAAAGAAATGGCTAAAAAATTTTTCTAAACAGAAGGGGTGGGGCACAGAAAAAAAAGGAAGATATCTTAGAATATCAGTAAGGAAGGAAAAACACTGTGGGTAAAAATATAGGTAAATACAGTAGACTTTTATTCTTCTCTTGAGCCTTCTATATTGTGTCTGCTGGTTGAAGCAAAAACTATTACATTGTCTGATATGGTCCAAAAGTAGGTGGATAAAAATTTTAAGGCAGATACATTGTATATTGAGGGGGTAAAGTGATGTAAATGAGATAATCAAAATATTAATCGATGTAATGCTAAAATGAATATATTAATATCTGATAAAGTAAACACCGAAGAAAATTATAAGAGATGGAGAGGGACATTATATAAAGGAATATTGATAAAAGGGACAATCCATTGAGAAATTATAGCAATCCTAATTGTATACGCAACAAACAACAGAGTTGAAAAATTTGTGCATAAAAAAGTGATAGAACTGGAAGGAAAAATAGACAAATCTACAATGATTTTGATGACTTCAGCACTTCTCAATAATTGAGAAAAGGACTATACAGAAAATCAGCAAGAATATGGAAGAACTCAACAACATCTAAACAACATTTAAAGAACATTCCACCTAACAACTGCAGAATACACATTTAATTAAAATGTCCATGAAATATAACCAAAATAGACTATTATAGACCATAAAACAAACTGCAAGAAATTTAAAAGAATTAAAATCATACGTGGAATCAAACTAGAAATCAATAACAGAAAGAAAACAGGAAATTTCCAAATATTTGAAAACTAAACAATATCATTATAAATAATTTATCAAATAGAAAGTCTCAAAGAAAGTTAAAAAATATATTGAACTAATTGAAAATGAAAATACATATCGTATCAGAGAGATAGGAACATAGATCAACAGAACAGACTACAGAACCCAGAAATAACCCATACATATGCTCAATTGATTTTTGACAAAAGAACAAAAGATTTCAATGGATATAAATATGTATTTTTCAACAAATAGTGCTGAAGGAATGAAGCATCCATAAAAACTGAACCTTGATGTAAGTCTCATAGCATATATAAAAGTTAACCCAAAATGGATCACAGACTTAAATGTAAATCATAAAACTATAAAACTTTTAGGGATAAAGTCTTCATGATCTAGACTAAGGTGAAGAGTTTTTTACTTAGTATCAAAAGTGTAAACTTAAAGAAGAAATTGATATATTGAATCCATCTAAATTAAATATTCTTTGTTTGTGTAAATTCCTGTTAAGAGAATGAAAAGATAATCTACAGACTAGAGCATAATATTTGCAAACCGCATGTTTGACAAAGGATTCTTGTAGAATAGAATAGAATAGAATAGAATAGAATAGAATAGAATAGAATAGAACAGAACAGAACAGAACAGAACAGAATAGAATAATAGAACAGAACTCTTAAAAACTCAAAATTAAAAAACAATCCAGTTAGAAAATAAACAAAACACATGAAGGAACACTTTACCAAAGAGGATACAGAGATGGCAAACAAGCATATGAAAAGATCATTAGACATCAGGGCATACAAATTAAAAACACAATCAGATATTACTATGCAATATCAATATGGGTAAAATAAAAATACTGGCATCACCAAATATTGCTGAAGAAGATTCAGATATAACGGATAATTTGTATATCTCCGATGGGAATGTAAAATAGTATATTGACACTGAGAGGCTGTTTGGCAGTGTCTCATACAACTAAACATTTAACTACCATAAAATCCAACAATTTTATTCTTAGAAATTATTCCTAGAGAAATGAAAACTTATGTTCACACAAAAACCTGTTCAAGAATGTTTACATCTTTATTTATAGTAGCCCCAAACTAGAAACAACACAGATATCTTTTAATAGGTGAATGGCTAAATAAACTGTGGTACATCCATACCATGGAATTCTAATCAGCAAAAAAAAGAACAAACTATTGATATAGGCAACAATTGGAATAACTCCCAAGAGAACTATAAGAGTAAGAAAGCTAATGCCAAAAGGTTACATAGTGTATGATTCCATTTATGTTTCGTTCTTAAAAGATCATCCTTAAAATTAAAGAAATGGAGAACAGATCAGTGATTATCAATAGTTAAAGAGATATGGGAGGAAATGAAGACAAGAAGGAAGTGGTGTAGATATAAAAGGTTAAAATGAGAAATTCTTGCAGTGATGGAAATGTCTGGTATCCTGACTCTATCAATGTCATTATTGGAATCGTAATATGGTAATAAAATTTTGCAAATTGTTACATTACCATGGAATAACTGGGTAAAGTGTATAGAAATAGCTTATCTCTATTATCTTTGCAATTGCTTGTGAATCAAGTTATCTGAAAATAAGGAGTTCAAATAAAAAAGAGTAATTTAAATCTATATTAATCTAGAAAATATCTGTGCTACATTAACAAAAAACAAAAACAAATTGAAGTAATATTCATCATGTGATTCCATTTCTGATTTGAAAAAAAAGAAAATAGTGCATCATGTTTGTATAAGTAGTTACATGCCAGACTATTGACATCAACTCTTTTATTGATGATATTATTGAGGAAAGGCCTACTATTTTTTTCTTTATACATTTCTAAATGGCTTGAAATATTACAAAATGCATCCTTACTTTTGCAATAAGGAAAAAAAATGTGTTAAGATCAATAAAACTTTGTATTTGGGGGGAAAATCTACTTTTTTATAATAGATACAGTAAATAATTTTTAAAAATCTATGTCTGAGCAGCCATGGGGACTCATGTAAAGGATGGTAAGCTTCCATTTGGTTCCTCCACCTACAGAAGAATTAGCTCCAGCTTCTTCTAGGTATTCCGTGAATCAGGATTTGAAAACTACTGTACTACATAGAATCAAAGGTGTTTTCCATGTCTAAGACTACTGAACAGATACGATTCCTAGAGTTTGTGGGAATATCTCTGTGGTCTCAGGCAGAGCATGGCATTGAGGATGACCTCACTAGTCTTCCTACTACTAGTGACTGCTAAGAAGTCCCTTACATTGGCTCGAATGATCCCTTACATTTTGTAAAAGTGTAACCCAGGTCAAGTTCAGCTTTATTGGGTTGTGGGGCAGAAGTCTAGGTCCAGGCTTTCTCTAGGAATACTATGTAGCTATCTACCCTGCCAGCATCACTGACCTTGTGATATCCATATGCACCATTGTAGTGCTGTAGAAACTGCTCTAGCAAGAAAATTGTATCCAAGTTCGTGGTTGTTTTCTAGATTCAGAGAAACATATAGGTACATGTACATAAGTGTATACAGATATATACACATATATGTTATATATAGTCTTTATATTCATAAAACATTTAGATCTGAAGGCAAATGAAATAAATCTTTTTCATGGTCAAATTTTTTTGTTTATTTCTTGTATGCACTTCTCAAGTAAAATCTATTTCATCCACTTTTATTACTTTCTGGAGGTGGCCTTGCTGCAAAGGGGAAAGAGGCACGAACAAATATACACACAGCAAGAGAGGGCAATTCTTTCCAGTTCTACACATAATTAAAAACATAATACATTTTCTATCCTGTAGCACTATCAGCTTTTCTCCAGTTATATTTAATCTCATGACCTTGAAAGGCTTCAGTCATAATAGAAAAAGAGGAGGAGGAATACAAGATTTGAGATCTTGTGAGTGGAAAGACACTCCTATTCTAAGCCAGAGCTCTGAAAGTGAATTAATCTTTTTACTCTCTGAATTGGCAAAAAAATCCTTGGCTGTCCAAAGATGCTCAGAAATGAGTTTCTTTGACAGGAGCAGAGCCTGGGCCTTTACAGTAGTGATTGGCAATAAGAAAAGAAAAAAAACTTGGGGTAAGTGTATGGTTAAAAATCTTAGAAAGATAGAGAACAGTTCAAAATCTTAGAAAGATAGACAGAGTGGAAAATGTGTCCATTAGCCCCAATGGTTCAACATGAACCAGAGTATGTGTTTGGAATATTTAAAATATACTAGGAAATTTCAAGTTTTATCAGAAACCTATTCAAATGTTTTCTCACTAAAGCAAACAGATTTTTAATGCTGAGAAAAGAAAAAGGGAGAAATAATATCACCCATAATCATATCCTCCAAAACGAATGTGTTAATATTTAAAGCTATTCTCTTTCAGTATGTCTTTACACATACTTTTTATAGAATTATGATTATCTCACATGCTCTGGTTTATAACTAGTTTTCTTCACTTATTGAAGCAAAATGTGTCATTTCTCTGTAGTATCACAGGTTCTTGTTACAATAGAAGTCATGGGGATAAGAAACTTGAGTTTAAATCAGTCTTTCTCTGGGGGTGGCTCCATAGTGTAGTAGTTAGCACGTCTGCTTTACACGCAGCCACTGACTATACCTCAGGTGCCCCGATGGACCATACCCTGGTTGCGTCCCCCACTTCCAGCCCCCCTCCCCCCCCGCCATGGGTGCGCACTGCGAGAGATCCAGTTCAGAGAGAGATCCAGTACAGAGATCCAGTTCAGAGATCCAGTTCTTAAAGGAGAGACGGGTGACGTCAACATCCCCAGGTCAGGGGTGAAAGTGGGGGGAGGGGGGAGCAGAGAATTAAAGAAGGAGAAAAATTTTTTAAATAAATCAGTCTTTCTTATACACTTTGTGCCTGACCTTGGATAAAATTTTAACTAATTTACATTTCAGTTTCCTCATTTATACTGGTAGCATGAATAATACATTATTTATAAGATTAACAAAATTATCAAATGATAAAATACATAAATATGCTCATCACAATTCCTAGTACATAGTAAGCAGCCAGTAAAGTTACTTAAAAATAATAATAACTATCTGATAAACTTATTTAGTTTAACCTATCACTGTGTAACAATTTAGTTAACCAAATCACTACCATTAGACTCTACTCATATAAGATCTTCACCCTTAACTATTTTTAAAATGATTTTTTACTTTTATTCATATTATTTCCTTAAGATAGTTTCCCAGAAAATTGTTTTGTTAACAGTTATTCTTTTTTTAATTTATCATAATGCATATGAATTTTGCTTTCTTAAGTTCATTAATCAACTACTTACACCACAAATATATAAACATATATCTCTCAAATACACTCTCAAAGATTGAGTACTGTATTTCTCTGAAATCAAACCATTTCACCATTGAAAATAGGGTCATCATTTTTATCTTTCGAATTTAATCATATTTTATAATTTTACTTGTTTAGTATATATTATCAAATCGCTTATATATTTTTAAGATTATTCTTTCTCAATCACCATTTTATTCTCACACTTTGTGGTAATAAGAAGTACTACCTGATCAGTACTTCGTGAAATTTTTTTTATTATTTCTTCCAGGAAGAAAGATGAAATATAGATGTATCTATTCTTGCCTACGTCTATTATTTGCTTGGTTGTGCTGGCAGATGTGTCTATAAAAGTATCTTTCATTGTTAATTTTACTTAACAAATAATAAAACTTACTTACTAAATAATTTATAACAAAATCTAACCAAGTACCATAGCTAAAATTGTTATACCAAAACACTTCAATTCAAGGAGAGGTAGAAGTCGTTCAAAGTTTTTACTTAAATTTTAAATGCAAAAGATTCTAATTTTTTATGCTGTTTGTTTTACTTTTTAAATGATTGCAATGTATTATTCAGCTTCCCACCTCTGTGAATTTTTTCATGCTATTTCCTCTGCCTGAATCATCCTCCCAATGAAATCTTGTTCACTGTCAAAAAACAGATCCAACAGCTCCTTCTCTGTGAGTTCCCATGAGCTTCTCCAGGCAGAGTCAAGAGCTACACTGGATTCTGCCATTGTACACACAGCTATAACAACACTTACACAGTTTTGGAGTTACTTAATTTAGATTGTAATTCCCCTTATGATACTGAAAAAACTTGAGGGCAGGAAATTCCTCATTATCTATGTATTCCTCACATGTCAGATCAATATTTGGCTTTTAAAAAGTGTTCTGTAAATATTTATGTGACTTCACTTAGAAGAATTATGTGTGTTTCCAAGGATAAAGCAATTATGGAGTTCAGTCTCTTTTGGTCCATATTTCCTCAACTACATTCTCCATGATTAGTTCTGTCAAAACTTATGTTCTCATGATACTTGTTCCCAGAGCTTCCCACTTGTTATGTAGATCTGTGTACTTTTGCATTTGTCTAATGGTTGTATTAAGTATAGCCCAGAGTCATCTGGAGACTTTTTACTATTTAGGGGTGGCTACTAGTGGGTAAACTGAGAGCCCAAAGGAAGACAGCATTATGAGATATCTGCAGCTAAGCGAATGTCAAAGATTTCATTGGCAATATCTACTGTTCCTGTGTCTGCCGATAACACATGGCCTTGTCAGCTGTTCTATGATGTGAGATGTTTGATCATGATGAGACGGAAGAGTATTACAAAATGTTGCAATGGAGAGTAATTTTGAAATATATTGGTCTATTTATCTTTATAGATAGGCTTGATGCAACCATCAATTTTCCATGATTCCACTGGTAAATTATATGGCTAATGAAAACTCCTGTGCTATTGAAAGCCTAGAATTGTCTTTTTTACTTAATAGTGCGTAAGTCCCCAACTGTCATAGCTCTGCAAAGATTATTTTGAGAGAGTTAACAGTTTATAGAATAAACAAACAATCCAGTAAATTATTGTACTACTAAAAATAGTAAATAACTTTACATAAATATAATGTAATTTTAGTTCTACCTCTCTCTCATTGTACTTATGCATTTAACATGGCATTTTTGCTTCAAATGAATACTCAATGACTATTTTTATGTAAATAATGAAATTATTTAGCATTGTATCTATACACTTTTTAAATATTTTTCTGTTAGAAAGAATTCTCCACAAAGCTAAAAAACAGAAATCTGTTTTTTAGCTTTTATTTCCTGGGAAGCATCTATTAAAGAACAGACACAGTGGGAGTTCAGTTAATTATTGAATGAGTAGGTACTTACATTCAAAAAGAAAACTGGACTTTGGCACAGGACAACAATGGATGCATCAGGGTAACAATTGTGCTTGATTTACTTGCTCAGCTGCTTTAATGGTGGCCTGCCTGTCACTTTACCAATCGGACTGATGGTGCAATAATCTCAATTTGCACTTAAGGTATTAAAATAATCAAATTGATTATTCAGTGGGTTTTGTAGGCTAAACTGACAATAACTTACTTATTAAATTCATTGTTTATTGATTGCTTTTTATTTATTTAATTGGTATAGGTTCCTTTTTAAGCCATTAGATGAACGTTTGCTTATAATAAGATTCATTTTGACCTAAAATACCGAATTTAAAGACACTGATTATATCAGCCAAGGAATAGCAAGAAAAGCAGAACCAGTAAGGCAAGTAGTCTAAAGGGAAGATCACAGACAAGTGCACACCTACAGGCATAAGCTCACGCTGTTATACACAAGCAGTCAGGAAGGGAGATCATGAGCAGGACTGAAAACCCATGGGAATGGAAGAAAGCTGCCATCCACAGGTGAGATCTATTATCTCTACCAGGAAAATCACAGCCTTGCTTGATTTTCACCTTCCAAAAGATTCAATCGGACCCACCCTATTATCGAGAATGATCACTATTACTTAAAGTCAACTGACTAGGGGCTTGAATTA
Organism: Pteropus alecto; assembly: GCF_000325575.1. Taxonomy (NCBI): domain Eukaryota; kingdom Metazoa; phylum Chordata; class Mammalia; order Chiroptera; family Pteropodidae; genus Pteropus; species Pteropus alecto. The sequence continues at coordinate 4,257,431 of NW_006442484.1, forward strand.
CATCTGCAAAATTCATTCACAGCAATATCTAAATTAGTTTTTTTTATTAAATAACTAGAAACTGTAGCCAAGACAATTGATACATCAAAAAAGTCACCACATTTTTTTCTGCCAAGCCTGAGACTCTACTCCTTGACCCAGAAGCAATGCAGAGTTGGGGCGGGGTGTCACAGGAAAGGGGGATTCTGCCACAAAAATCCTCTATCTCATAAAGTGCCCCTCCATTCCACACAGTCAGGGGTGATTCCAAAAAAATCAGCTCCTAGCCCAGGAAGTACTCTTTGTTCCAGCAGACTAGAGATTTCCTTTCTCCATTTAGAGGAAATAAGCAGCTCAGCCTGAGAATGCCCCTTCTGCTCCACAAAGCAGGGCCCCTCAGCTGCCAGCAGTGACCAGTAGGAGCCCCAGTGGCATGATATTAATAAGTTTATTCTAAAATTTATATGCAAAATGTAGGCGCCGTAATAGCTAAAATTATAAAAGAATAAAGTGAGAGGAGTCACTCTATCTGATATTAATGCTATATAGCTACAATGACCAAGAGAATGTATAGTTAGGAATAGAATGTAGGGATAGATCATAGATCAATGGAACAGAATTAAGAACCAAGAAATAGACCTACTCATATATGCCCAACTAAATTTTGACAAAGATGCGAAAACAAATCAATAGAGAAAATATAGCATTTTTAACAAATGGTGCTGGAACAATTAGACATGCATACATAGAAAAAAAAAGCGAGCCTTCATCTACACCTCACACCTTAAAATTTAACTCAAAATAGATCATAGACTTAAATATAAAATTTAATACTATAAAAATTTTAGAAGAAACATGGGAGAATATCTTTGGGATCTCGGACTAAGTAAAGAGCTCTTCCACTTAACACCAAAAGCACTATCCATACAAAGATAAATTGGTAAATTAGGCTATAAAATTTTTAAAGATCTTCTTGCTTTCTATAGATCTCTCTTAAGAGGATGAAAAAAATATAAGCTGAAAATTGTGATAAAATATTTGTAAACCTCATATCTGACAAAGGACTAGTATCTAGAAGAGATAAAGAATTCAAAACTCAACAGTAAAAATAAACAAATGATCCAATTAGAAAATTAACAAAAGGCATGAAGAAACAATTTCCCAAAGAGGATATCCTGTTAAGAAATAAGCACAAGAAAAGATGTTCAACTTCATTAATCTGTAGG
>NW_006442484.1:4258646-4266442 GCF_000325575.1 Pteropus alecto
CCAAATTTGATATCACCACAGAAAAGAATAAAGAAATAATAGTGAAAATAAATGCTGTAGAACATTCAGAGAAACTATATTATTCATATATTGCTGGTGAGAATGTAAAATGGCACAACTGCTATGGAAAATACTTTTGTCAATTTATTATAATCTGAACACACAACTACCATATTATAGTTATGATTCATTTCTTATAGCCCCAAACCAAAAAAGCCTATGAACCCTTCAAAGTGAATAGTTAAATTGATATAACCTGTCATGGAATGCTTCTCTGAAATAAAACGGTGAACCATCAAATACACAAGAAAAATTAGATGAATCTCCAGGTCATTATGCAAAATGAGAAAAAGCCATCCTAAATGGTTACATATCGAATGATTCCATTCATTTGACTTACTTGAAATGATAATCTTATAAGTAGAAAACTGAATAGTGGTTAGCAGTGTACAGAAAAGTAGATGAGGTTTTTTTATGTGCACAATTTTTAAGTTTTTATAAAATCCAGTTTGTTTGCTTTGTCTTTTGTTGCCTGTATCTTTCATCACATATTGAAGAAATTATTGCCAAATCCAATGTTGTGAAACTTTTTCTCTTTGTTTTCTCCTAAGAGTTTTATAGTTTTAGTCTTACATTTAGGTCTTTGATTCATTTCGAGTTAGTTTTTATATATGTTATTAGGTAAGGTTCCAGCATCATTCTTTTACATATGGATATCCAGTTTTCTCAGCACCATTTGTTGAAAAGACTATCCTTTTCTCATTTAATAGTCTTGATCTTTGTCAAAACTCATTTGACATTATATGTAAGAGTTTATTTCTTGGCTCTCTATTTTATACCTTTGGCCTGTATGTTTATGACAGTAACACATTGTTTTAATTAGTATAGCTTTGTACCTTTTGAAATCAGGAGTGTGAGTCAGCTTTGTTTTTTTTTTGTTGTTTTTTTTTCAAGATTGTTTTGACTATTCAGGTTCCTTTGAGATTCCGTATGCAATTTCTGGTATTATTAAGCCACACTGCTTCCATGTAGTTAAAATAAATGTTTAGTACTTACCCCATCATCCATATGCACATGTATAGACACATTCACAGAATAATAATATGGGGTAGTTCATATGTATGGAGCTCAGGGTGCATCTTGGGTGCTTATGATACAAGAATAATACAGGATAAGTAAGAAGGTCATGGAGGAAGAGTCTTATATACAATGCCGAGGAGTTTATCTCTCCCCTACGATTACCTCTTCTACTAACCACATCCCCAAAACACCAAGTATTTCCTGGTGCTGTGCCCCAAAGGAGAAATATCACCCTCTCAGAAGATAAGACACTGACTTATCTTCTGAGTTGTGGGTGAGAAAGAGGAATATAACACGTAACTATATAATGACTATTCAATGACATCTTCATTTCTTTGACTTTATTGCCTATTTTATTTTCTCTGATCAATCGGGTGACCCTCAGTTACTGTCAGAATCGTGTTTTTATTAATTGCATTTTCTTCACTCTGATTTAAGCATCCAGGGGTGTGTCTTGTGCAGCAGGCACTCAAAACTTAATTGTGGAATAAAAGATGAAAAAACACCAGTAAAGGAGTATATTGACTATTAATTTGTGTTTGAACCACCAAGTATTCTTCCTAATCAGCCATAGATCCAATCCTTGCTAGGCAATAAGTGCAGAGAGGAATAAAGTATTTAGGGAAACGATATAAAGCCTGCTTTCAAGAGAGAAAGGCAGGAAAAGAGGACTCATGGAACTTAAACATTCTGCTAGAAACTAGGCTAAACATTCTTCACAAAGTGCCTTATTTAATCCTTGCAGCTATCCCAATTAGGTAGACATCTTTAATCCCATTTTACAGAGGAGAGACAAAAGAGTAAGAAGGTAAAGTAACTTTTCTTGGTCACACAGTGAAGAAGTATCAAAGGAAAGAATAATTTATTTAAATCTTCTTACTTCAAATATGGTGCTCTCTTTTGTAATACATGCTACATTTGGGAATATTTCCAAATTCTTTGAGTAACTAAAGCTACAGCGTAAATGATTTAAAATAATTTATTATAGAGTATAATGAAGGACCTCCATTTTAGAATACGAATTGACTCTGGAGGCAGAGAGAATTAGCAATTTTTTTTTATGTCTACTGATATGCTTAACACTACAACACCCTATCAAGTGATACTTCTCAAGAAATGGAAAATTTAAGAAATCCTCATAGTCAGGAGAATCAGTCTCAAGATTTGAACTACAAAATTTCTACCTTGTCTATTACAATGTAAAGTTTCTACGTAAACTATGCCAGAGAAAAGAACACAGATAAATCAGTATGTTTGTTATATAAATCTTTATACAGATGATTCTATGAAAAACACAAAAATAAGCAACATAAAAAAGCTTCATTAAGTCTTAGTGAGGCTAAAGAGAGAAACTACCAAATACCACAAACGACATATATTGAACATGTTTTCATATTATGACACTGAAGGATATTACTATATAGAATAAATGAATAACTATGTAAATAAATAAGTATAAATAAACACACACTAAACAAATCTGCTTGAAATTTCACTAAGATTTTTGGAATGTCTCTAAATTATGCTGGACTTTAATTAATTTTTGTCCTTTCAAATTCTCTATCAGATGTTGCAATGTCTGTGAGCCAATTATAGCAACAGATTTCATTGCTTTCTGGTTACTACAGCAGACACTAAAATTACTAAGTAAATTTATTTAAAACTGGCACTGTATCTTTATAATTAGAATGCCAAATAATTGCCATTTCAAATAGACAGATTTGAATATTTTCTATTTTGGTGCTTTTCTCTTCCTTGAATGTATTCAAAGGCTTATTTATTTATGCATTGATTCTCTTATCGTTGGGCTGCATGCATAAATTTTTCACAGTTGATACACTTGTCATAAAAAAGCCTACACAAATAAATACACATAAGCATGCACACAAAGTCATCAAGTTTGATGATATTTTCTACTCATTTTCTAGATGTCCTTACCATTTTTTAGCTTATCTGTTTGATACTGCAAATAAAATTTTGTCAAAAGAAATATATTTTACAAAAATATAATCATGAGGTAAAGAACTTAATAAGTACGTATAAAATAACTCCATTTCTTTTTTTTCCAAATTAATTAATAGTATTCTTTCAGCACTTCTGAGAAGATGCAAAAATAGTGTATCTGTGTCTGATTGATTTTCTAATTAATTAGTAATAAACTGGGATTTTAAAGCTTGTCTAGAAAAAAATTAGAAATAATTTGAAATTAAATATATAAGTTGTTATAAAGGCGATTTATTGGTTTCGATGAGCCAAATCACTTAGGTTCAACACTGGAAAACATACATATGCTTCACTAGTTTTCTTAACAAAATGAATCAAATGGCTTCCATTACTAGCTTACTATATAAATTGGCACAATCCTCTGATGCAGATCAGACCAAAAAAAAAAAGGAAAATTACACAATAATTACATAATTAGAGTGAAATATTACTGGATAAGATACAGGAAAAATTATCTTGAAGATGTAAGCTATCATTGAGAACACTTTAACTTTGAAGGCATCTGTCAAATATGGAAAAGTCTACTGAGACTGTGAGAATTTTAAAAGTTAAACAGAGCATTTGAGAAACTCATGAGACAGGGGCAAAAATTAGAATTCAAGAAATACCAAGAAAAAAGAATGTTCCCTGACAAGTTTTTAAGATATATTCCACACACAAAACTAAATTAGAGCTAAAATTAAAAATTGTCAGAATATATTACAATTCTATAAAAATTAAACAATAAATTCTAGTTTTGAATAAGGTGAATAACTAAATTAGATTAAGATAATCATGGAATTTTAGTATTCTCATTTTGTTAAATCCAAAGGTGAATTATCTGCAGAGAAACATATTATCATGGAATTCAAATTATTTCTGAAATTTTTATTTAATTGAAAACAAATAGGTAAATGAGCAGGTAAGATAATTTAAATAAAAACTAAGAAAACAAATACAAAACAAAAATAAACTTACAGAAAATTCAGTTAATGAAATTATCAATATCATTTAAGATAGTTAGACTTAATGTGTTAAGAAAAATTAAAGAAAAGATTAAGAATTTTAGTACAAGATTTAGTACAAGAATTTTATTATATAAAAATTATCTCAACTCAAATTCTAGAATGAAAAATAAATAAAATGATTAAAATTAAGAACTCAAAGAATAGGTTTAGCAACATAAATGACATAATAGATTAAGTGAATTAATAAACTGAAAAATGGGCTATAAGAAAATGTGTAGAATAAAGTATAGAGGACATAAATGAAATTTTTTAAAGGTGAAGATATATCAGTTGAAGAGGAGAGAAAAAACAGGAAAGATCCCATATTTAGAGTGGAACTGGAGATTCTGGGAAATATGGTGGAGTGAGAGACATCTTCAGATCTCTCCCCTTGAAACAATAAGCTGAATATCAGAAACTGAACAAAAAACACTCAGACTGCACACCAGCACATCTGTGCGTGGAATCTGCACATGGGAGCTGCTCATGGGAGCTACCACAGGTGAGAACCCCAGATGTCAAGCGGTAGATTGGGAGAAATAAAGAAGCTGCCTCTCGCAGTTGCTGGAGCTCCTTGCAGGAGGAGAGAGAGAGAAGGTGCAGCAACGTCCCTGAACAGTCCTGCCTGGAAGTGCCGTGACTTATACGCAGCAGGCATCAGGGCAGAAAACAGAGAAGCAGGATGGGACCGCAGAAAAACAACAGTTGATTTTTACTGGCCCTGGTTACAAAACCGAGACTGAGCCACAGCCCCCAACCTCCAGCCCAGAGGGCCCCTCCCCCTATACCCTCCAAGACTGATCACCATGAAGCCCCAGGTGAATCTGAGCGAACACTGCTGAGACTATCGCTAACACTGACAGGGACTGAAACTGAGGGTAGCGAGCATGATTAAATATCTACAACAAAATCAAAAAGACATTATTTAAGCTTTATATAAAGCAGGGATCCAAGAGGCTTACACACCATCTACTAGAAACCAAATGAAAAATACCTTCTTTGCAACAGGCTAAAGAGAGACATTTATATAATAAATCTTCTTTCTGGAAAAAACATCAGAATACACTTCCATTAATGCCCAGGTAGACAAATAGTCCATTAAACACCATGAACAACCAAGGTGGCAAGTTATCTCAGAAAGAAAGAGAAAAATCTCCAGAAATAAGCTTACAGACATAGAAATATGCAACTTAAATGACAGAGACTTCAGGATGGTACTTAAGAAAAAACTCAATGAAAACTGAAAAGAATCATATCAACCATTTCATGAATTGTAAAAACAACTAGATGCACAAACCAAGGAGATTGAAACTCTATAAAAGAACAAAATAGATATTCTGGAGTTAAACACACACACACACACACACACACACATAATGCAAGAGCTGAAAAATGAAATAGCAAGTTTGGGAAATAGAGTCGACCAAATGGAGGAAAAGACCAGTAATATCGAAGACGGAAATCTAGAAATAAATCAGAAGGAAGAAAAGAGAAACTGAAGAATGAAAAATAATAAAAGAGACATAAAAGAACTAGCTGATACCATCAGGAGAGAAAACATAAGGGTAATGGTCATTATCGAAGGTGAGGAAAAGGAGCAGGGACTAGAAAGCATTTTCAGACAAATAATTGATGAGAATTTCTTAAATCTATGGAATGAGCTGGAGCTTGGAATTCAAGAAGTCAACAGAACACCCAATTATCTCAACCCGAAAAAGCCTTCACCAAGACACATTGTATTAAAATGATCAAAAATCAACAACAAAAAAAGAATTCTCGAAGCAGCCAGGGAGAAGAAAATGGTTACTTATAAAAGAAAACCCATTAGATTATTGTCAGACTTCTCAGCACAGATCTTATAAGGCAGAAATAAATGGAATCAAATATTCAAAGTGTTAAGTGAAAGGAACTACCAGCCTATAATAATGTATCCAGCTAAGCTCTCCTTTAGATGTGAAAGAGAAATTAAGACCTTTCCAGACATACAAAAATTGAGGGAATTCTCCAGAGCAAGGCCTGAATTACATGAAATACTGAAAGGGGTCAGTTCATCTAAAACAAAATGACCAAAAAACAAAAAACCATAATTATGAGTAAAATGACTATCAGGCAGATAGAAGCAGAGGAGTACAATCCTTACTAAGAACAGGGCATTACAAGCTTCAATAATAAGAAGAGAATTGCTGTAGCAAGATAGTAATGAATGTTCAGCATACATAGGGACAAACTGAGATAACAATGACTGAAAAGTGGGGGATAAAAAATCCAAATTCTCAAAGGGAAATAAGGTGCACAAAGAAGAGAATTGACAACTGTATAAATATCACTATTCTTTTCATATTTGTAATGGTAATCACACACCAAAGGTTCAGAACTGAAATATATAACACAAAACAAGAAGAAACAGAGGGAAACCCAACAAAAGCCAACAAAATAATAAATAATAAAATAATAATAATAATAATAATAATAAAAGAAAATCTGGTATTTAACAAGTAACCCAAAAAGCTAGGTTCAGGTAAGATGCCTAGCAATGTGAAGACCATGCCTGTGGTCATCGTAAATAGACTGAACTCACCAATAAAAAGGCACAGAGTTGCAGAATGGATCAAAAAACAAAACCCAACAATATTATATGCTGCCTCCAGGAGACACATCTCAGCTCCAAAGACAAATATAGACTCAAAGTAAAAGGGTGGAAGATGATATTTCAAGCAAATGGCATTCTGAGAAAAGCAAGAGTAGCGGTATTAGTATCGTATGAAATAGATTGCAAAATAAAAAAGGTAAAGAAAGATACTGAGGGACACTTTATAATGATCAAGAGAATCATGTACCAAGAAGATATAACAATTATTAATATCTATGCTCCAATTGGAAAGCTCCAAAATATATAAAGCAATTACTAACAGAACTAAAGGGAGAAACAAACCAAAACAACAGAGTAGGAGACCTAAATACCCCACTGTCGGATATGGACAGATCATCCAAACAGAAAATCAATAAGGAAATAACATCTTTAAATGACACAACAGACCAACAGGACATAATTAACATTTACAGAGCTTTTCATCCCAAAACAGCTGCTTATACATTCTTCTCTACTCCACATGGAACATTCTCAAGAATCGACCACATACTGGGAAACAGAGATAGCCTCAACAAATATAAGAGGGTTGAAATCATACGAACCATATTCTCTGATCATAGCACTTTGAAACTAGAGATCAACTGCAAAAAGAAATCAGAAAGAACCATAAATACATGGAAATTAAACAACATGATACTGAAGAATAATTAGATCAGAGAAGAAATTAAATCAGAGACATGGCAAAAGCGGTCATAAGAGGAAAGTTCATATCATTACAGATCTAACTTTAAAAACAAGAATGAGCTCAAATAAACAATCTAACGCTTCATCATGAAAAACTAGAAAAGGAAGAACAAATGAAGCCTAAATCAGTAGAAGGAAAGAAATAATAAAAATTAGAGCAGAAATAAATGAAATAGAAAACAAATAAAACAATAGAAAAAATAAATATAATAAAGAGCTTGTTCTTTGAGAAGGTTTATAAAATTGACAAACCCCTGAATAGACTCACTAAAGAAAAAGAAAGGACACAAATAAACAAAATCAGAGATTAAGGAGGAGAAATTACAACTGACATTGCAGAAATACAAGAGATCATGCAGAATACTATGAAAAAGTATATAATACCAAATTTA
>NW_006442484.1:4268558-4331617 GCF_000325575.1 Pteropus alecto
GAATAAAAAAGCTGTGCTACGTATATACAAAGGAATATTACTCAGCCATAAGAAAAGATGAAATACCGCCGTTTGTGACAACATGGATGGACCTTGAGATAATCATGCTAAGTGAAATAAGCCAGACAAAGAGTGTTTAAAATCACATGATATCACTTATATGTGGAATATAAACCTAAAAGCAACAAATGAATAAGACAAACTAACAGAGACTCATGGACATGGGCTATAGACTAGTGGTTACCAGAAAGGAAGAGGGAGAGGGAAGGGGGAAATAATTAAAAATAAAATGTTAAAAATAAATAAATAGACAAATAATTTTTTTTAAAAAAAAGTACATTACATAATGTTAAAAGGATTGATCAAACAAAAAAATAGAACTCTCATAAACATTTATATAGTCAACATAGGAGGATTTAAATATAAAGCAAATATTGACCAACATAAAGGAAGAGATCATTTACTACAGTTATGGTAGGGGACTTTAACATGACAATGACACCTATAGACAGATCTTCCAGACAGAAATTCAACAAAGTAACAGCAGTCTTAAATGACACACTAAACCAGATTGATTTAATTGATATTTTAAGAATTTCACCCCAAAGCAGCAGAATATACATTCTTTTCCAAGTGACATGGAACGTTTTCCAAGATAGACCATATGTTAAGCCATAAAACAAACCTCTATAAATGTAATAAGTTCAAAATTGTATCAATTATCTTTTCCGACCACAAAGCTATGAAATTTGAAAAGAACTGAAAAACACACAAACACATGAAGGCTAAATACCATGCAACTAAACAATAAATGGGTTGACAATGAGATAAAGGAATAAATTTTAAAAAAATACCTTTAGACAAATGAGAATGAAAACACAATGACCCAAAATCTATGGGATATGGCAAAAGCAGTCTTGAGAGTGAAATTCTTAGGAATACAGGCCTACCTCAAGAAACAAGAAAAATCTCAAATAAACAATCTAATTTCACACCTAAAGGAACTAGTAAAAGAACAAAGCCTGAAGGATAAGAAGAATGGGAATGATAAAGATCTGAGAGGAAATAAACTAAATAAATTCTAAAATATTAATAAAAATCAACAAAACCAAAAGCTGGTTCTTTGAAAAGATAAAATTGATCAACCTTTAACCAGACTCATCAAGAAAAAGAGTAAACCAAATAAATAATATCAGAAATAAGAGAGAAGTGACAACTGACACCACAGAGATATAAAGGATTATAAAAAGGTATTATGAACAATTACATACTAAATAATTGGGCAATCTGGAAGAAATAGGTAAATTCCTAGAAATGTACAATCCTCAAAGACTGAATCAAGAAGAACAGAAAATCTTAGATCAATTAATACTTATAAAATTAAATCAATAACCAAAATGCTCTCAACAAACAAAAGTCCTACGTCAGATAGCTTCACAGGTGAATTTTTACCAAACATTCAAAGAATTATTATCTATTCTCAAGTTATTCCAAAAAATTCAAGATCAGGGGAAGCTCCCAAGCTCATTTTACAAGGCTACCATTATTCTGATTCCAAAACCACACAAAGAATCTACAAAAAATAAAATAAAGTTATAAGCTGATGTCCCTGATTAATAATGATGCAAAAATCTTCAACAAAATATTAGCAAACTACATTCAGCAACACATTAAAAAGATCACATGCCATGATCAAGTTGGATTAATTCCTGGGATGCAAATTTGGTTCAATATCTGCAAATCAATTAATATGATATACCACATTAACAAAATGAAAGATAAAAATTATATGATCATATCAATAAATGCAGAGAAAGCATTTGACAAAGTCCCACATTCATTTATGATAAAACTCTCAGAAAAGTGGGAATAGAGGAAACATGCCACAATGTAATAAAGCCCACATGTGACAAACCCACAGCTAACATCATACTCAATGGGGAAAAGTCAAAGTGTTACACAGTATCAGCTTTAAGGGAATTATGTTCTTCTCTGAAAGGTTTTTTTAAAATTTTTTAAAATGTTAATATATTTTCATGTATTAAATGTGTCTCTTTTTATCTATTGACATATTTTGTCCTTATTTATGTATTTATGGCAATAAATTTTAAGTAAATTTTTTAATTAAAATAAATAGTAAAATAAAAAAATGTACACAAGTCAGAAATGTTTCAAGCATATATCACTCCAGAATGTAGACATGAAAATTTGAGCACACAAAAGCCAGCGATATGTATAAAGAATAATATATGATAAACGATTTGGGTTTATTCCAGAGATGAAGGGCTAATTCATATAGAGAAGATACACATGATCATTTCCATAGATAAAGTTAAAGCACTTGATAATAAATAACATTATTTTAATGTTTTTCAAGCTAAGAATAGAATATCCTTAGTTCACACAAAACAAAACAAAATGTCATCATACTTAATGGTTAATAAGGAAATAAAAAAGCTTCCCCTATGATATTAGGAAAACACAAAGATTCATAGCATCGCCACTTATGTTCATTACTGTACTAGAGGTACTAGTCAGTGCAATAAGCCAAACTAAGTTAAAAAAAAATAAAATAAAATAGCTAAGGTATAAAAGGAAGAAATGAAAATTCTATTTTTTAATCAAATGATTTAACATGATAAATCCAAAATAATAGGCAAATAATTATTAGAATTACTGAGTTTAATGATTTTGCTGAATAAAAGGCTACTACACAAAACTCAATTGTTCTGTGTCAGCCACCACTAGTTAAAATATTTAAAAAGAGGAATAAAAATATTAAAAACCTGAAAGTAGATCTAACAGAGAATGTGTATGAGACCTCTTCCATTAAGAAAGCCATAAAATACTAACAAATTTTTAATAAGCTTAATTTTTTAGAACAGTTTTAGGTTTGAAGCAAAATCGAGTGGTAAAGACAGAGTTTCCACATTCTTCCTGCCCCAACAGGTGAATACCTTCCCAGCCATCAACATCCATCACCAGAATGGCATGTTTGTTACAACTGGTGACCCTATTGACATGTCATTATCATTCAAAGTACATAATTTATATTAAGGTTAACTCTATGGGTTTTGACAGATGTATAATGACATTTATCTACCATGATAGCATCATACGGAATAGTTTTATTATCTCAAAAATGTTCTGTGCTCAACAGATTTATTGCTTCTTGCCCCCTAATTCCTGGCACCACTGATCATTTTACTGTCTCCAGAGTTTCCCCTTTTCCAAAATGTCACATAATTGGAATCATATAGTAAGTAGCTTTACATTCCAATAATATTGAGTTTTTCTATCCATAAACATGAAATATCTCTGACAACATGACAATAGAGTCTTTCTATCCACGAACATGAAATATCTCTCCATTTACTTGATTCTTTCAGAATTTGTTTTTATCAGTTTTATGTTTCCTTATGTAAATCTTATATATATATTTTTAGATTTATATCTAAGTATTTCATTTTGGGAGATGTTAATGTAATGATTTTTTTTTTAATTTAAAATTCCATTTGTTTATGGTTGGTAACTTTCTTTCTTTTTTTCTCCCTCTTTATTAATTCCAACCCCAACCCCAACTTCCTCCCCCAACCTACGATGTTGCCATCTTCCCTTAAGAACTGGATCTCTGAAGATGGGGCGTCTCCTCCCATGCCTCGCAGCATGCATCCGGGGCTTAGGTCTGGCACCCCTGGTGGCCCTGGCACCCCCAGTGCACTCGGGGGGCCTGGCACACCAGGAGTATGGTCCATGGCTCCACCTGGAATGTGAACCCAGGACCTTCTGCATGTAAAGCAGACATGCTAACCATTACACTATGGATTAACTTTTATATGGTAACCTTGTATCTTACAAACTCATAATTGCTTATTAGTTCCCAAAGTTTGTTTGTTTTGTTTTGTATACTTCCATACATGTAGGCTCCTTCAATTAAAAATTCTAAGAAGTGAATTAGTTTAATTAGGCTACTTTGATAAAAATTTTTCCTTTAGTTTATTAATTACAATCTGAATGGTTACTTTAAAAATGGTTTTTATAATTACAATAAAAATTCAATCTTAAATATATAGACATATAAAGAAAAATTGATATCCGGCCACCAAGTCATACTTTTCTAAAATAAGTAAAAAGGGAATGATTAGGCTGAAGAAACTTTAAATTTATTCTAGGTCTAGGTGTCAAGGACTTATCACTTTGAAATATATTCATTCCAAACTCTAAAATCTCAGGATTTCTTCCCTATTCATAATATAAATAGAACTGTTTAGTACCTCTGCTTAATATATTTTAATTTTGTCATTTTAGAAACTAGAGAAATAGCAGAAAATCTTGAAATGGAAAAGATATTGTCCTTTCAATGGAATGCTAAAGCCTCTGGAACTGGTTCTATAGGAATGTGAGATTTGGCTTTAATTAGGCTATCTTGCAGAGAAAATTTCTGTAACAGTAGAAGTTATATGCAGAGACGAAGTTAACTTATAGAAAACTGATAATAATGTAAATAATCCATATCTGTAGAAATGTAATTTATCTTCTGTCGAATGCAATTATTACTCTGTGACGAATGACCAATTTTGCTAGTTTTGTATCCATTCGAAAATTTATTTTAACATTTCTTATCTAACTATAAATATATGGTAATTTTACATCTCTTTTGAACTGGTTTGTAATATGTACTATGTCTCATTAATATGTTAAATAAAATATTTGAAACATGTTTTAAAAAGTAACTGCTTGTGTTATTCTTTTTTAGTTGAAGTCAAATTTTCATATAGTGAAATGATACTAACTGTACAATTTGATGAGTATTGAAAACTGCACACAATTATGTAACTATCACATTTATCAAAATATGAAACATTTCCATTACCCCAGAAAGTCTTCTTATGTTTGCTTGTAGGACATCCCCGACCCCCAAAGCAATCACTGTTGTAAATTTTTATCATCGTACATTAATATTGCCTGATCGTGAACTTTGTATAACAGGAACTAAACAGTACGTAAACTTTTATGTCTGACGTTTTTCATTGAAAATGAAATTATAAGATGCATCTACGCTGTAAGCTTGTGCCAGTTATTTCTTTACAAATTCATAAGTAGTATCCCACTGTTTAAATGTAGCACGATGTGTTTATTAATTCACCTAATGATGGACATTTGGGTCACTTATAGCAGGGGTCCCCAAGCCCCAGGCGACAGACCAGTACCAGTCTGCGTGGCCTGTTAGGAACTGGGTTGCACAGCAGAAGATGAGCAGCAGGCAAGTGAGCTAAGCTTTCTCTGTATTGCAGTTGCTCCTCAGCGCTAGCATCACTGCTTCAGCTCTACCTCAGATCGTCAGGCATTAGATTCTCATAGGAGCTTCAGTCCCTGATGCCAAAAAGGTTGGAGACCATTGACTTGTAGGTTGGGGCTATTATGAATAAAGCCATCTTATATATTTGATGCAAGTCTTTTTTTATAGACATGTTTTGATTTCTCTTGAGTAAATACCTAGAATTAAGAGTAGAATTATGTCCAAAAGTAGGTATGTTTAATTTTATAAGAAAATTTCAAAGAGTTTTAAAAGTGGTTTTACAATTTTATACTCAAGTGAGGAATATTTGATTCAATTTATATGAAATACCTGAGTAGGTAAATTTATAGAGACAGAAAAAAAATTAGTGGTTGCTGGGATCTGGAAGAGGAGGGAATGGAGACTAAGGACATAATGGGTACAGGATCTCCTATGGGGGTGATGAAAATATTTTCAAACAAAATAAAGAAGATTACTGCATGACTGTGTGAAAGTACTAAGTATCATTGAATTTTACACTTGAAAATGCCCAATTTTATTTTATGTGAATTTTACCTCAATAAAAAGAAGCTGATGAAAGAAAAAGCAAATAATCATTTCATATGTATATGTAACTGAAATGTTATTTATAATCCATTCATCCCCCTATTGGATTTTAGCTATACTTCTTTGTATTTTTATGTCAATTGCCCTAAGAATTGCAATTTAAATCCTTAGTTTATCAAAGTTTAAATAGAATTAATATTGTATAACTCTACATATGTTTTTACTATACAATAGTAAGTTTCCATTTTTCAACTATATATTTTTGTTGTTTTTGTCATATTGCACATCTACAAGTGAGATTTAGTGCATGTATAAATCCCACAATTCAGTATTGTTATTTTTAATTTAAACAGCCAATTATCTTTAGCATATTTCATATTTATCCACAGTTATCATTTCTGGGGCTCTTTGTTCCTTCTTTTTTACGTTTTCCAAAATACTTTCCAGTTTCAAGGTGTACAACATAATGATCTGACATATGCATTTTTTGCAAAATTATTACCACAATAATTTTTGTTAACTTCCATCATCTCTACAGCTACATTTTTTTAAATTTTATGGCGAAAACCTTTAAGGTTACTGTCTTCTCAACTTTCAAATATATAATACAGTATTATTAACTATAATTATCATGCTGTAGATCATATCCCCAGAACTTATTTATGTTGAAACTGGAAGTTTGTACCTTTTGACCAACTCTACTCAATTCCTTGACCCCCAAATCCCACCTCTGGCAACCAAAAATCTGTTTTGTTTCTATGAGTTCAACACCATAGAGTATTTGTCTTTTTCTCTCTAGTTTATTTTGCTTCACATAATGCCTTCAAGGTCTATCCATGATGTTAAAAATAGCAAGATTCCATCTTTTGCCTATTGTAAATAATGCTGCAATGAACATGAGGGTACAGATATCTTTTCAGGGTAGTGTTTTCATTTCCTTTGGATATACACCCAAACGCAAAAATTGCTGGATCCTATCATAGTAACATTTTAAATTTTTTCAGGAACCGTCATACTGTTTTTTCTAGTTTACCAGTTTATATTTTCACCCGCAGTGTACAAGTGTTTCCTTTTCTCTACATCCTTGTCAGCACTTGTTATCTTTTCCTTCTTTTTTTTTGATAATAGCCATTCTAACAGATGTGAGATGAAATCTCATTATTGATTTGTATTATCTTGATGATTAGTAATTTTGAGTATCTTTCTTGTACCTGTTAGCCATTTGAATATCTTCATTGGAAAAATATCTATTTGAGTCCTTTGGGTTGTTCACTTATTTGTTTGGTTTTTTGTTTGTTTGTTTTTTGGTGCTCAGAGCTATATGAGTTACTTATATATTTTAGTTATTAATCTTTTATCAGATGTGGTTTGCAAATATTTTCTCCCATTCTGTAGATTACCTTTTGGTTGATCTGATTATTTCTATTGCTGTATAGAAGCTTTTCAATTTGATGTACTCCCACTTATTTATTTTTTATTTTGTTACTTGTGCTTTAGGTATCATATCAATAAAATCCTTGCCGGTTCAAGGAGATTTTCCCGTTTTCTTCTAGGAGTTTTATAATTTTAGATATTACATTTAAGGCTTTAATTCATTTTTAGAAAATTTTTACAAGTCATATTTCAGTTTTTGCATGTAAATACCCAATTTTTCCAGTGCCATGTATTTATTTATTGAACAGACTGTCTTTTCTCCAATGAATATTATTGGCTCCCTTCTCAAATATTAGTTTTCCATGTACACATGAGTTCATTTTTGCCCTCTTAATTATGTTTCATTCTCTATGTGTCTGTTTTTATGCAAGTACCATAGTGTTCTGATTACTATAACTTTTTTATATAGTTTAAAAACAGGAAACCTGATGCCTTCAGTTTTGTTTTTCTTTCTCAGGATAGCTTTGGCTTTGGGGGATCTTTTGTGATTTCATATATTTTAGAATTTTTTTATATTTCTGAAAAAAATACAATTAAGATCTTAATAGGAATTGCACTGGATATATATTTCTGTTTATTTGTGTCTTCTTCAATTTCTTTAATCGGTATTTATAGTTTTTAGTGTAGAGTCTTTTACTTCCTTGGTTACTGGATACCTTGGTTAATTTTCTTGGTCAGTCAGGTCTGGGGACTATTAGGGCAGTATATGGGTCTATGAGTTTGCTTCCACGTCTGTGAGGCAGTAGAACTGGCCATAAGGCTCACAAGACTCATTGCTCGTGAATCCAAATTAGGTGAAAATGCACGTCCTGTTCCCCAACCAACCAGACAGGGTGACCAGTTTAGTTCTATAGGTTGGCAGAGCTGCTGACTGGGCTCTCAGTTTAATTGCCAGTGTAAGTAGGGTTGAAGGATAAGTTATTCAGCAGTGGTCTGCTTAGGTTGTCCAGTTGGTCAGTGCTGGAGGCTGTATTTAGCCATAAATGAGGCTACTAATTAGCTTCCCTGCCTGGGAAGGGTGGCAAAACAGGTCCAAAGGAGAGCATGGCTCAGTGTTTGGGTACTCAAAGTGGGCAAAACTGTGACTGAGCTCCCCAGTCAGACAGGATCACAAGCTTGGCTCTGCAGTTATGCAGAGCTGCTGGCTTGGCTCTTTGTCCAAGTGCCACTAAAGCAAGATGATAGGATTGGCTACCCAGCTTCAAGGTGCTCTGGTTAAGTTTTCTGGTCAAGTGGGACTAGAGGCAGTACTTAGTAGTAGGTAGAGCTACAAATTAGCTTTCTTGTCTGGGAAGGTCAGCAGAACAGTCCCCAGACTTGGCAAGACTTGTTGTTTGGGGTCCCAAATCAGGCAGAAATGAGCGCCGAGTTTTCTGACCAGATGGGGCCACCAGTTTGGCTCTGCAGATGAGCAAAGCCTCTGGGTGGGATTCCTACTTGGACACCATTGTGAAGATCAACTTGGTCTGCTAAGATCTCAGCACTGGTTGGTGAAAGCCTCACCACCCGCTTTTGTCTATCACAATTTGGTCTCTGGCGGTCAAGCCTTACAGAATCCTTCTGCAGTTCCTATGACGTGAGACCTGAGTGGGCCTCCTAGGAAGTGACTTTTGATGCTGAGGAGCTTGACATCTACCTTGGACTTTCTTCTGGAGAAACCATAGGCCTAAGGGTGCCCTTCATGTGTGGCACCCTGCCATCCTGTGGTAGAGGATGATGCAGTCTGAGTGTAGCATTCCTCTTACCCTTCTAAGACAGGCCTTCTTGGTCTCTGTGGTCACAATGATGTCTTGTTTATGAATAATTGCTAGCTGATTTTCTTGTGAGGGAGACTAAAGTTGAAAATGACTTATGTTGCCATCTTGATGACATCACCCTCTTTATTCCTTCTTGTAGATCCAAGTTTTCATGATGTTATTTTCTACATTCTGAAAGAAATTGATTGTTTTTTTTTTAATTACTGAAATTCAATCTAACTGCCACATTTCTATATTTTGCATGGCTGTGACATTAGGTTTAAAATAAGGTAGTGAAATGTAGATGGTGAGAAATGAAGCCAAAGGAATAAGAAGGAGAGAAATAAAAAAATTAAGGATTGATATATCAGGGAATTTGAAGTCTCACATGTGTGTGATGGGGAAACCTGTAAATGTTTTTACTCATGATCAGATAAACCTGAGAATTATCTTAAGAAACCATAAAAAGATGAACTTCTGATTCACTCGCCTATGAAATGTGTAACTTTTAGTAAGTTACAGTACTCCTGTACACCTCAGTCTCTTTGTGGTAAAATAATGGAAATATACAATTAAGTATATTGTTAGGATTAGTGTACCATTATACATCAGGAAATGTCATATTACACATATCTCATATACACTGATTTTTTCCTGCTAAGAACAAAAAAATGATTTACTATGTGCTCTTTCCAGGAAATGCATTTGTACTTAAGAGCATTCTGGGTGTATTCTGAAGGAAAGACTGACTTTAATGGTAGCATTTCAGACATCACATTTGGTCAGGAAGGAAATTGCAGCTGGGAAAGAAAGAATTCTTAACAGGACCATCATATGTCCATACCAATATCAATTGTCATTATTGTCTTCACATAGTTTAGGAGCTATGGATGACTTTATTTAACTGTCAGAAACTTGGAGGCATCAAGAAGCTACGTAAAATAAAAAGGTCATGTTTTAGTTTAGAAAATCATAGATTAGAATCACAGTAATATCACTTAGCTTTATAAGGAAGAACATTTACAAATTATGAAAAGCATTTATTTTGTCGGTATATGTAAAATACCTAGACCAAATGCATGGCATATTGTACGTACTTCATAATTTAAAAAAATGGAAGAACAGAAACTTAAATTCAAAGAACTTCCAAGATATAACTTCTAATAACAACCCATTTTATGTGTGTATGGAGGTGGAAGAAGAGGGTTCGATTTCAAACAACCCAGCTCAGTTTGACAGACTCAGTATATTAGAGGACATATTATTAAATACATTGCTATAAAAATGGATAAAATTAATTTTACACTACAGTGCTCATTCTAAACGTGTGTGGTTGCTGGAAGAACTTGACACTGCTTGTTGAATAAAAAGTGACTTTTTATTCTTGGTATTATACCAAGTTTGCATCCTCAGGGAAATTAAGCAGAATGGTCACATTTTATCCATATGTAAATTTATGTCACCAAACACCCTGTGTTATCGCCAGCAAGTTAGCAGAAATATTAGCCTCTGTTAAATTGTATCTTTGGATGCCAGTAGAGTAAGCCTAAGTAAGTTGATTAGGGTTTGATTGGAGTCTTATTGAAATTCTTAACGTTAACTTAAGAATATTTGCATGTAGTTTATTATTCCCAAGTGAGTTGTTGCCCATAATAAATAAATAAATAAAATAAATAAATGTGAATTCAGTATATATTTTATATATATATATATATGTGTGTGTGTGTGTGTGTGTGTGTGTGTGTGTTTGTTATGATAAATCAATGGTTTTTGTATATTTCAAAGAACAAAAACTACAAGTTATATTTTCTGGAATATGTGCCTTATCACTAAAAATAACAAATACCCCAATGAAGATTATCTTTCCTCAAGTGCACTCTGGCCTGGTAACTTGTTTAATATATTATTTATTATCACAATGTAAACTGTAATAATGATATTAAATAAGTTTGCAAATTGTAATGCAAAATGTAAATATTAACTGTAATTAACATGGCATAATTTTCCCTGCAAAAAACAAACTGATGGCAGTATGTCAAACCTCAAAAACACTGTAGATTCCTATACTAGAAGCCTTCTTCCTTTTTTCCATCAATTTCTCTTCTTCTTTTCTTCTTCCTCTCTTACTTCTTATCCCTTTCTCTCTTCCCTTCTTTTAATTTTTTTCATCTCTCCCTCTCTTTATTTTTTTCCCTGTGTCAGGTTTGAGGATACAACAATAAATGATACTGTCCTCAGGCATCTAACAAATATATTCTAAAAAATAAATAAACACACAAACAAAACACAGGTTTACAACTAAAGGTCACCTCTGTTGCTCAGCCCTTTGCTATAAATTGTTGCAAATTCATATATTTTACCCTAATTAACCTCCCCATTACAGATTCTCCACTCTAAAATCTCACCTACTTTATACTAAAGCTAAAACATTGTATGTGGGTATGTGTGTGTATTACCCTACTCGCAAATCTTTAATGGCTCTCTACTTCTTAAAAAAAAAAAAAAGTTAGACTAGTGTGAAAGATGGCGGACTAGTGAAAACCAGGGTTCGCCTACTCCCAGGTCTGCATTGAAATTACAACCAAATTATAAAATAATCAACTTGGAGAATCATCTAAGTCCAGCTGATGGTAACACCTAGGTCTTATAATATAAAGGAGCCATATTGAAGCCCGTAGGAAGGGCGAAGTCACAAATAGGGCTGGACCCACTCCCTTGGGTAGTGGAGGGTCACTGGGAGGAAGAGCAAGACTGCAGAGGCTCTCTTGAAGGAGAGGGGGATCCTGGTCTCATTTGGAGGCTCCCCAGTCCAGGATCCCAGCCCAGAGAAGAGGAGATTCCAATAACTCTGACTGTAAAAACCAGAGAGGATTCCAGCCATCTGGTGAGATGGAAGGAGACTGAAACCCCAGGAGTCCCTTTGAAGGACCCACACATAGACTTTTTGACCTGTGAACACTCATCTGGGACACCTGCGGTGGGTCAGAGGCTCGGGCAGGATCCATACTGAGAAAGTCTGCATTACCTGGCACCAGAACAAGAACTGGAAGGGAAGCCACCATTGTACCTTAATCTGGCCGCACTACAGACTGAGCCAACTTGACTGTGCAGACTCCTCCCACAGAGCCATTAGGAAGCTGCTGGCCCAAGGACATCGGCCCGCCCCACCCAACCTGCGGATTGCCTGGGGCTTTTGTTGCTGGATGGTTTCCACACCCTGTCTAATTCAGGATCAAGCATTTTCTGCTGGCAGCCAGCACTGTGAGCAAGCATTTCCGAGATAGGGTTAGGCAGATCTCTGCTGCCAACAGTCACTTAGGCAGATCTCAGGGATCTGTGGGCCAGTTCCAGATAGCAGGTGGGCTTGCTGTGATCTGGGACTTCTGCAGTAATGCACGCAAAAAGTTACCAAAGTTGCAGCAAGACTGAAGCTGTATTGATCTGTTTGCCATTGTCTCCCTGAAACCCTGCCCCACCTACCTACATACTGCCCCAGGTGGCCCACTGACAGTGAATCACCACCACTCTGCCTCCCCCACGCCCAAAAGATCTCCCAATCCACACCAGCAACAAACTTTGGCTAGCACAGGGCAGGCACTGCACAGAAATAACTTGCAGGCAGACCTCTGCTACCTGTAAGAGTTGCAATATTGCATCTAGGGAGCACAGGGGTCTGTGGGACTGCCCCAAACAGCAGTTGCTCTCACTGTGATCTGTGACAATAATGGGAATGCCTAGGCACAGAAGTTGCAGCAAAACTTAGGCCGTACTGGCCAGATGGACCTTGTCTCCCTGAGACCTCACTTCATCCAAGCCACAAACAGCCTCCCGTGCCCTGCTTGGCTCTGAGGTTGTGCAGTCTGCTCAGGCAATAGACCTTGAATCATGCAGTGAGCACATATTGGAGAAAACAGTTGTGGGCAGACAACTGCCACCTGTACAAGCTGCAATATCTCTTGAGGAGATTGCAGGGGTCTGTGTTGGCCTGATGGCCCTTGATTCCCTGAGCTCCTGTCCCATCCAATACACAAAGTGCGCACCGCATGCTGACAGGCAGCTGTCCCTGCACTGGAGTAGCGCATTCAGGCCTGAGGTGAACAGCAGCTGACTTCGCTATGATTTGAAACTTGTACAGGGAGTCACAGAGACAGTGCTGGGATGTAAACTGATGCTTCAGTGGCAGAAGGAAATAGACCCAGGAGACTCACAGGATTCCTGTGCCACCCGACACGCATATCACCCAGAGGCTCTTCCAGTTTCAGAGACTTACAGGCAACTGACAGGCAGTAAGTATCAGGCCTGGAGGAGCACTGTTCCCTCTGCTAAACTGCCATAGGTCAGGGATGAGGAATAACAAAAAGAAAAAAGAATTTTAAAAATGAGGATAGTTTAAGAGACCTCTGGGACAACATGAAGTGTAAAAATATCTAGATCATAAGAATACCTGAAAGAGAAGAGAGAGAACAGGATTGATTATCTATTTTAAGAAATAATGACAGAAAACTTCCCTAATCTGACAAAGGAATTAGACATACAAGTTCAAGAAGTACAAAGAGTGCCAAACAAAAGGAATTCAAACAGATCTACACCAAGAAACATCATAATTAAAATGCCAAAGGTCAAAGACAAAGAGAGAATTTTAAAAGCAAAGACAGAAAGGCATCTAGTTACTTACAAGGGTGTGCCCATAAGAATATCTGCTGATTATTCAATGGAAACTTTGCAGGCTAGAAGGTACTGACAAGAAACATTCAAAGTAAGAAAAACAAGAATCTATAATCATATACTTTACTCCGCAAGGCTTTCGATAAAAATGGAAGGTGAGACAAAGAACTTTCCAGACAGGAAAAAGCTCAAGAAATTCACCAACAAGACAGTATTACAAGAAATGTTAAAGGGACTTCTGTAAAAAGAGAAGAGGTAAAAAAGAAATTAGAAATACCAAATATGAATAATGAAATGGCAGTATCTATGTACCTATCAATAATTGCTTTAAATGTAAATGTATTAAATGCTCTAATCAAGAGATGTAGGACAGCCGAATAGATAAGAAAAGAAGACCCATGCATATGCTGTCTACAATGGACCCACTTCAGATCAGATGATACTCACAGACTGAAAGTAAAGGGATGGAAAAGCAAAACAATAACTGGCAAAGATCTATACATCCCAATATTCATATTGTAAATTGTAAATTTAATATTGTATTCAATATTGTAAATTGCAGCACAATTTACAATAGCCAAGATATGGAAGCAACCTAAATGACCATCAACAGACAATTGGATAAAGAAGTTATGTTTCATATATACGATGGAATATTACTCTGCCATTAAGAAAAATAAAATCCTACCTTTTGCAATGACATGGATGGACCTAGAGGTTATTATGCTGAGTGAAATAAGTCAGATAGAGAATGAAAAATACCATATGATTTCACTTATATGTGAATCTAAGGAACAAAAACAACAAGCTAATCAAAAACTGACTCACAAATATAAAGGTCATTTTGGTGACAGATAGAGGGGATGGGGGGTTGTGAGGCTGGGAGAATGGGGTGAAGGGTTAAAAAAGTACAAATTAGTAGTTGATATGGTCAAGGGAATGGGGAGCATGGCAGAGGGAATGCAGTTAGCATTAATTTACTGGCTAGGTGGAAAACCAGAGGAGAGAAGGAACAAATAAGGGGATCATTTTATAAACTATATAAATGTCTAACCACTGTGCTATATATTTGAACCTAATTAAAAAAAAAAATTAAAAAGTTATAATTTTTATATAATGAAAATCAACCCGAACTTGGTTTCTAATACTGTTTTCCACTAAAGAAAAACAGGTCTACTTAGAGAAATAGCTGATTCTAGAGCTCAAGTTATAAATAAACAAGATAAGCATGGAGCATCTTGGAGTGCTAGAAAGTAAGGAAGTGGTCAAAAACAAACCAATGGGAGCATGGCAAAAGGACACAAAAGCAACAAGAAAACCAAAGCTGGAACAATTTCAGCAACCAAGTAAATAATATAGTACTACATTATACCCCAAAGTACAAAAGAAATATCCATATGTTCATACTGATATAAATAAATGATTAAATGATAAATAAATAAATAGATAGATAGATGATAGATAGATGACAGATAGATAGATAGATGATAGATAGATAGATAGATAGATGATAGATAGATAGATAGATAGATAGATAGATAGATAGATGAGAAGAGAAGAGAAGAGAAGAGAAGAGACAAATTTTCTGGACACAAAAATTCCAGATAACTTATGTAGATCCTGCTTCCTCAAGGAGATAAAATGTAACTCCCCATCTATGGCCATGCCACTCTAAACATGCCAGATCTCCTCTGTGGAAGCTAAGCAGGGGCAGCCTGGTTAGTACTTGAATGGGAGACCACCTAGGAATACCAGATGCTGTATGCATTTAAAAACAAAAATAAAAATAATTCCCCACCACTTAACTGTGGGCTATGGAAAGGATCTTCCTTCCAAAGAGTACATATGAAAAGACAGGAAAAGAGTAACTTTACAGTGGAGAAAACTGCAAACACTACTCAAGCAGATGGTCAAGGTCAACACCAACAATGATAAGTCAAGTTGATAATCAGTGTGTATCCCTAATATGATCTAATGAGAATGACACTACCTTTGTGGTCTTCTTCTCCAAATCCATAACCTTATTTATAATCCCTTTGAAAAATTATCGAAATTATTAAACTAATTGAGGGATAGTCTACAAAATATCTGACCAATAATTTTCAAGTTGCAAACTCATCAACAACAAAGAAAATTCTGAATAACTGTTATAGCCAAGAAGAGCTTAAGGAGACACAAAAGCTAAATATAATGTGGTATCCTGGATAAGATTCTGGGAAAGAAAAAAAAACATTAGGTAAAAACTAAGGAAACCTGAATAAAGTTAGGACTTTGTTAGTTTGAAAAAAATGAACGAACAAAAATTCCTGTAACTGTTTTTGAAATTACCAAAGTAACACCTACATGCTTATTTTAAGAAGTGAAATATCACAATAAAAATATACATACATTGGCAGAGCTTCTCATATTTACCTATCTCCATCTCACCTCCTTGAGGTAATCAACAAATAAGCAGGAGTAAATTCACAAACTATTTTTTGCTCATATAAATGTATAAAACTATATTTATACATATGTGAGCTTTACAATAAGAGAATTGTATTTTACACATTGTTCTCTATCTTATATTTTTCATTTAAGCATGTGTTCACATACCCTTGTTAGGCATTACTCTGTCTTAAGTGAAATAGTTTCTTCTTTTGCATCCATTACATTCTTCCTCCCACATGTACCTGTACTGCTCCTACCCTCATCCACTTTACATTTTAATACATGTTAACAGTCTATAATTTCTCCATGTTTGTATAACTATATATATAACACATACAAATATCTGTAGTAATACATATATAAGGGCTCTTTTTTGCAATTTTGGTCAGTATTTGTTTTACAAAATAGAATTTTATTATAAATTACTTCTCCATATATTACACTTATTACTCAATTGTACATCATGAAAATTTCTCCAAGTTAACTCGGTTACATAGTATAGGAGCTGAATAATATGCTTTGCTAGAGATATCTAAAATTTAGTTAACTATTTAGTGGATAGTGAATTTATTATCAGTAATTTGATACTACAAATAATGCTATAATAAAGTAGCTATATGTTGATATATCCTAATATAAAGGCACATTATTTCCATAAGAGAGATTTTTAGAAATTGGGTGATCAAAAAAATTCACACATAATTTCAATGGTAATAGACTTTTTCCTAAGAAACTCCCCACAAGTGTTGTAATAATTCACTTAACTATCAGCAATAGATAGCTCGTATCATTTTTTCCACTGTGATAGACTAAGAGTGATAGCTCACTCTTTAATTTGCATTTTCCTAATTCTATTGAATCTGAGTGTCTTTTCACTATTGTACTGGCTATCTGAATTTGCTCTATATGCCTAGTCACAGACTTTCCTAATTTTTTATTGAATTGATTGTCTAATCTTCCTAATTTAGAAAAAGTTTGTTAAATGTTATGCATATTAATCTTGTGGTTTTGTAGTGCACATTGTGTACCAGTACCCCTTGCTGTGTAACAAATCACCCCAAAACTAAGTGGCTTAAACTGCAACCATTACTCTGGTTTGAGTGTGGATGATGATTCTTATGAGAAGCTCTCCAGAGTGACTCCCAAGAGATCTATGAAATAAAAAGGCATGCTATTTTTTCCCAAAAAAATAGAAAGGGTAAGACAGAAACAGAATAACCATAGTGAGACTCTCTCATTCTAAAATCTGAGCAACTGGTTGTGCAAGCAGTCACTACTGCATGGTAAATTTGAAATCAAACCTCACATGTCACTATAGTCCAGGCACAGAGACTGTTCCTTGATTAAGATTCTTGAGAAAGCGGTCTCCTAGTTATCATTCTTCATACTAACCCTCATCCTCTGAAAAGTCTTCTTTTGGATAAGAAATAGGCCATGTTTTCTGCTGAGTAGTTTTCTTAATCTATTTCTTGCTCATGGAAGGTTGGAGGCCAGAGGCTTACTTTGAAGTTTCCATTACCTTTAGTTCAAGTTTGTACAACTCTCTTAAAAACTTTGAAGACCTCTACATATCAGATTATGTTCCATCCCTTTAGACAAGTTACACTCACAATTCATTCTTGATTGTCTTCTGTGCTTTAGGCATGTCAGGTGCTATGAAGGCATCACCCTTAAGATTCAGAGAACCAGTGCGTCTACTCATCACTCCCTTAAATCTTCCTGAGATTTCAGCAAAGGGCCGTACGTTCTATTTGGTATTTTCCTTATGGCTATTTCTTACTTTGGGATTCTTTCTGCCAGCTGGATAAACTGAAAATAAGTTTTATGTTTTCTAATCCATCAAGTCTTCAGCCTCTCTATATTGTCTCTATATTCTACTTGGGAAATAAAGAGTTCTTTCCTTTAGCTCATTTCTTTCTTGCACTACCTTATTCTACCCAGCTAAAAGAACTCAACTGAGAAGTTCAACATTCAGCTTGGAGATCTTCTTAGCCAGATCTACAAGTTAATTAAATATGTTTTCTATTGTCTAAGTTAGACTAAATGACGATTTTTCCTATTGTTCTGTCATTATATAGCATTGGTCACCCATTGCCCCTCTTCCTAGAGCAGTTTGATCACTGCTTTTCTGAACTGTAACCAGTATCTTGTCTCAAAATTGATGCTACATAGTATAGACTTTTGCTTACTATATTTAATATAAATTTCTATAGGAGATACTTATTGCTGCAAAATAAAGCAGGCTCTCATTTTTTAAAAAAAAAACATATTTATGATTCTGAGGGTCTGCTATTTGGGACGAACTCACCTGGTAGTTCTGTTTCTGTTGGTTTTGTCTGGGATTACTCATGGCTAAGCTCTTCAGATAGCTCAGATGGGACTAAAAATTCTTAGATGACATCAATCATGTGTCTGTTGGTTGATGTAGACGGCCCCTCATTTATAAGGAGGCTAGACTGGGCTGCTCCACAAGGTAGTCAGAGGATGCAAAGCTAAAAAACAAACAAACAAACAAACAAAACAAAACAACACAAAAATGTTTTACAAGATGAAGAATATGTTTAGTACCTTGTTTGTGGTGATGGTATCATTGTTGTATGCATATGTCCAAACTCATCAAGATATATACATTAAATGGTATAATTTAATTAGATCTGTGCAATTATTTTTATGACAATTATACCTCAGGAAAGCCAAGGAGAAAAAAAAGTGCAAACAAACAAGCAAAAAATAAATAAATAAAGGCTCTCAGGGCTGGTGTTGATATCAGCAATTAGTAAATTTCCAAACTTGAACTTTTTTGTTGTTTTTGACATCTATGGACTTTTGTCACCTTCTTTCTAGCTAAGCTATGAGTTGTTTAATATTGTATGTAAAGAGATGTTTTAATATTGTATCCAATATTATTTAGTGTTTTTATCTAGTCTTTCAGGTTATCAGATATAATACATGTAATAAATTACAGCTTTTATTTACAAAAAAAAAAAATGAAGTTGAATGCTTTAAGAATCTTTGTGTTGGCTCAGAATCCCCACAAGGTGACTCTGCATTTGATTGACCAGAATAAGTCACAAAAGCAGTCCAGACTCTACTTATAATGAGAAAGCATAAAAGTCACATGGAAAATGAAGAAAATTATGGCTATTTTTACAATCTATCACATAGTTTATTTTAAATACCCTTTTATATTATATATTGTATGTTTCTTATAATTTTGTTATGTATTATTTATTCATTTATACACAACCATGTGTACTCTTTTCTTTTATAGGTGCTAGGTATCCTGTCTTAGTTCAAAAGTTCTCCACCATCCCAGGTTGTACATGTAGTCTCCTGGATTTCCTTTATCACATTTGTCTTTGATCCATCTGAAATTTATTTTAGTAATTAATACAAGGTAAAGATTTTTTTTTATTCTCTTCTGGCTGCATAGTCAGTTGCACTGGCATTGTTTATATATCTATTTTACTGAATTGAAAATTTACCTTTATTATATAATAATTCTACCATAGGCTGGAAACTATACATGCTAGGGCTGCCATAACAAAATAGCATGGACTGGGTGACTTAAATGATATAAATTTATTTTTTCACAATTCTGGAGCCTAGAAGCCAGAGATCAAGTTTGTTAGTAAGTTCAGTTTCTCCTAAAGCCTCTCTCTTTGGTCCTCAGATACTTACTTTCTTGCTGTGTCCCCACATATTTCCTATTTGCAGACACCCATGATGTCTCTTTTTTTGTGTCCAAATTTCTTCTTTTTATAAGGACACCAATCATTAAATTAGGGCCTACACTAAAGTCCCCATTTTAACTTAATCACCTTTTTAAAGGTCCTATCAACCAAAACAGTCACGTTTTAAGGTATAGTTATTAGGGCTTCAAAATATGAATTTTGGGTGAAAGCAATTCAGTTCATAACACTTGATCTTGTTTTCAATTTTTATAACAATACTTTATTAATTTAATATAGTGACATTATAATATGTACATTATTAAATAAAACAGTTTCCCCTTCGATATATTTTCAAATTTTTCTTGACAGTGTTAGCAGCATGGATTCATCTCTGTGAACTTTAAAATAATTTTGTCCAGTTAATAACAACTACTAAAAAATTCTAATTGGAATTGCATTAAATGCATATGTTAATTGTGAGATAATTTATATTAATGATAATACTTCTTTCCATCTAGAAACAAAAATGCCACTTGTTTATATCCTGTTAATTTACTTCCATAAGATTGTATAGTTTCTTCAAATAAGTTTTAGACTTATTATATAGACATATTAATAAGTACATGTTACACAGACATCATAATAAGACAATATTCCATAATACGTCTACAAATAAGATATTGCTTTCTCAAACCAATAAAAAGTGTCAACAAAATATATACAGCTGGCATCACCCTTAAGTGACAGAACAGACAAAAATAATCCCTCTCGGTACTCTTATTTAACATTGCTCTGAAAGTCTGGATCAGTGCAAATCATAAGAAAAATTATTAAAAGGCAAATGAAGATATAAATATTCCTTATTTATAACAATATGATTATATATATAGAAAATACCAAGGTCTCCAAGCAAAATAAAAAATTAACCTCCTAAATCTAATGAGTGAGTTTATGGAGCTTAGCAAAGTCACAGAGTATTAGGTCAACTTATAAATTTTGTAAACCAATATTTCTATAGTTTAGAAATATACAATTGAAAACCAAAATTTAAAACACAACATCATTAAAATTTTTTCAAAAATAAGATTTTTTAAAAATACAAATGTTCAATTATTCCAAAAGTGTTTGTTAAAACATTTTTATTTCTCTATTGAATTTTTTTGTATCTTTGTTAAAGATCAACCAGATGCATTTTTGTTGGTTTCTTTCTGGACTTTCATTTCTGTTCCATTGACCTGTCTATTCTTTTAATAATACCTAACTGTCTTGATTACCTTAGCTTCGTTATAAATTATAAAATTGAGTAGTATAACTCATTTAACATTATTCTTCTTTTTCAAAATTGTTTTAGCTATTCTATTTCCCTTGAATTTCCATATACATTTTAAAATCAGCTTGTCTGCATTTAAAAAAAATCCTGTTAGAATTTTGACAGAAATCACATTAAATCTATAGGTCAATTTGGGGAGGATTGATAACTTTACTATATTGTCTTTCAATTAATGAACATTTATGTCTCTCCATTTATTCATGTCTTTTTTGATTTCTTTCATCAACACTTTTTATAAAAGCCGGTCAGTTATTTTTGGTTGTGGCTGTACCATTTTGAATTTCTACCGGTAATGTATGGGAGTTGTATTTACTTGGCATCATTGCCAGTATTTGATATTGCCAATATTATATATTTTAGACATTCTATTAAATATGTAGTGGTATCTCATTACGACTTTAACATGATAGTTTCCTATAAAAGTAAACATACTATTACCATATGACTCAGAAGCATCATACTTGATATTTATCTTAGATCATGAATTTTCAAGCTTTTACTGTAAAGGACTAGATAATAAATATTTTTGGCTTTGTGAGCCTAACAATGTCTGCTGCAATTACTCATTTCTGTCTTTGTCATATAAAGGAATCCACAGACAACATTTAAAAAATGGGCATGGCTGTATTCTAATAAAATTTTATTTAAAAAAAAAAAAAAAACAACAATAGTCCATGGACAGGATTTGGCATGAAGATTGTAGTTTCTCAAACCTCAATCTAGAGAAACAAAAACTTACGCATTAATGTTTACAGAAATTTTGTGTAAATCACACACAAAAAAATTCACACACAAACAAACCAATGTATTTCAATCGCTGAATGGCTAAATAAACAGTGGTATATTTCATACATTGGAATAAACTGTTGCCACTCACAGCAACTTGGATGATTCTCAAAGGCATTTTATAAAGTAAAAGAAACTGTTCTCAAAAGGTTACATGCTGTGAATCCACTTACATGGCTTTGAAAGGACAAAACTATAGTGATGAAGAACATATCCATGAATGACATGGGTTAAGGATGCGGAATAGTGTGACTTTAAATGGCAAGCATGAGGGAGTTTTTAGAGTAATGGATCAGTCTGTAATCTGATATTGGTGGTGGTTGCACAAATCTGTACATGTGTTAAAACGTATAGAATTGTAAACCAAAATGTTGATTAAAACATTAACTTAAAAAGAAGAACATCATCTATGTGAGAAGCATGGCCGAGTGAGGGATGTCCCCAGAACTCTGTCTTTGAAATAACAATAAGCTGAACATCTAAATCTCAACAAATATACCCAAACTGCACACAAGCATGTCTGAGTGAGTGTTCTACATATAAGAGCTTCCAGAGGTCTGAATCACAGGAGTCGGGGGAGGGGAGTAGATTGGAAGAATCAAAGAAGCTGCCTCATGCAGCCAGAGCTCCTTGCAGGAGGAAGGGAAAGGGAAAATTTGCAGTAGGTTCCCCGAACAGCCCTGCCTGAGGAATCAGCGAGTTTCATGCAATTGAGCCCAGGAATCAGGGCAGAAAGCAAAGCAGGAACTAAGTGTGAAGTGGCAATAACTGTGTCTTAGCAGCGTTGTTGCAAAGCAAGAGGCTGAGACAGGGAGACTAGCAAAAACTCCCACCCACTAACTCAGAGTACACTTTCCCTTTGCCCCATATCCTTCTAGATCTACCCCCGTGGAGCCCCGGGGGAATTTGATCAAATGATACCCAAACAAAATCCACTGTCAGTACCATTGATGGGCTGAGACTGAGGGTAGCCAATCATGACTTGAATGTTTAATATACCAGAGAGAAAAAAGACATGATCAGCCTCAAAGCAGAGATCCAAGAGGCTTGGATGCCACCTACTGGAAATCAAAAGAAATACACCTTCTTATCAACAGGCTAAAGGGAGACCTCTATGTAATAAAATTTATTTCTGAAGGAAGCAGAATACACTCCCATCAATGCCCCAGTGGAAAAATAGTTCATCAAACACCATGAACAACTGGGGTGACAAGGCAGCTCAGAAAGAAAGAGAAAAATCTCCAGAAAATAAATTTAAAGACATAGAAATATGAAGTCTGAAAGACAGAAAATTCAGGATTACACTTCTGAAAAAACCCAATGAGATGCAAAATAATTCAGATCAACAATTCCAATAATTTAGAGGGTGAAAAAAAAAAAACAGAAAAAATGAGTGTTTTTGCAAGGAAATTAAAACTCTATAAAAGAACCAAATAGAACTTCTGGAGATGAAGAATACAATAAAAGAGATGAAGACTAAAATAGCAAGTTTAGGAAGTAGTGCTGAACAAATGGAGGAAAGAATCAGTGATATCAAAGACAGAAATCTAGAAATAATTCAGAAGAAAGAAGAGAGAGACCAAAAAATAAAAAACAAAGAAAGAGAAATACAAGAACTGGCTAACACCATCAGGAAAGGCAACATAAAAATAATGCATATACCAAAAAGAGAAAAGAGAGAGAAGGGATCAGAGAGTGTATTCAGACAAATAGTCAAGGAGAATTTCCCAAATCTAAGAAATGAGCTGGAGCTTCAAATCCAAGAAGCTAACAGAACACTTAATTATCTCAACCCAAAAAAGCCTTCTTCAAGACATATTATATTAAAATTATCAAAAATTAATGACCAAGAAAGAATTCTCAAGGCAGCCAGGGAAAAAAGACAATAACCTATAAAGGGAAATCCATTACACTATCTTCAGACTTCTCAGCACAAACCTTACAAGCAAGGAGTGGAACTAAATATTCAAACTATTAAATGAAAGGAATTACCAGCCAAGGATAATGTATCCAGCAAAGCTCTCCTTTAGATATGAAGGAGAAATAAAGATCTTTTCAGACATACGAAAGTTGAGGGAATTAGCCACTGTGAGGTCTGCATTACAGGGAACACTGAAAGGGATCAATTCTCCTGAAACAAATGACAAAGAAAAAATACATAACTGTGAGTAAGATGACTAGCAGGCAGACAGAAACAGGATAGTGCAACCCTAAT
This sequence comes from Pteropus alecto, assembly GCF_000325575.1. Classification (NCBI taxonomy): domain Eukaryota; kingdom Metazoa; phylum Chordata; class Mammalia; order Chiroptera; family Pteropodidae; genus Pteropus; species Pteropus alecto. The sequence goes on from NW_006442484.1 coordinate 4,292,674, forward strand.
TAGGAACAGGGTATTACAAGCTTAAGCAATAATAAGAAGATTGCTATTGCAAGTTAGAAATAAACATTGAGCATACATAAGGACAATTTGAGACAACAATAATAGAAATGTGGAGGAATCAAAGATCCAGATTTGCAAAGAGGAATGAAGATAAGACACACATAGAAGAAAATAGACTACTATACATGTGCAACTATCCTTTATATATTCTTAATGTAACCACACAACAAATATCCAGAACTGAGGTACATAGCATAAAATATGAACAGAGGGAAAATCCAAAAAACCGCACCAACTTAAAATAACAGACAGAAATGCAAGGACAAGGAAAAAATGGAAACACAGAGCTACCAGAAAACAAAAGATAAAATGACTATCAGAAAATCTCATATTTTAATAATCACCCTGAATATAAATGGACAGAACTCAGCAATAAAAAGGCAGAGAGTTTCAGAGATTAGATCAAAAAACAATACCTAACCATATACTACCTTCAGGAGACACATCTCAATTCCAAAGACAAAAGTAGACTCAAAGTAAATGATGGAAAATGATGGTAATCCAAGCAAATGGCATTCAAAGAAAAGTAGGAATAGCGGTACTAATATTGGACAAAATAGACTTCAAGATAAAAAAGGTAAAGAGAGATGAGACACACACTTCATAATGATAAAAGGAATCATACACAAAGAAGATATAACACTATTAATATCTATGCTCCCAATCAAGAAACCCCAAAATATGTAAAGCAATTACTAACAGAACTAAAGGGTAAAACAAAGCACTATCATAGTAGGGGACTAACATACCCACTGTCGGATATGGACAGATCATCCAAACAGAAAAATCAATGAGGAAATAACATCCTTAAATGACACATTAGACCACCTGGATATAATCTACATTTACAGAGTCTTTCATCCCAAAACAGCACTTATACATTCTTCTCCAGTGCACATGGTCAGTTCTCAAGGATTGACCACATGCTGGGACACAAAACTAGTCTCAACAAGTATAAGAGGATTGAAATCACACCAATCATATACTCTGATCATAATATTTTGAAGTTAGAGATCAACTATAAAGAGAAAGTGGGAAGAACCACAAATATATGGAGATTAAACAACATGCTACTGAAAAATAACTGGGTCAGAGAAGTAATAAAAAGAGAGATCAAAAGATATATAGAAACGAATGATAATGATAGTACAACATTTCAAAACTTTTGCGACATGGCAATAGTGGTCATAAGAGGAAAGTTCATATTATTGCAGGCCTATCTCCAAAAACAAGAATGAGCCCAAATAAACAACCTAACACTTCATCTTAAAAAAAAAAATTAGAAAAAGAAGAACAATTGAAGACTAAAATCAGCAGAAGGAAGGAAATAATCAAAATTAGAGCAGAAATAAATGAAATTTTTAAAAAATAGAAAAAATAAATACAACTAAGCTGGTTCTTTGAGAAGGTTAATAAAACTGACAAATCTCCAGCTAGACTCACCAAAGAAAAAGAGAAAGGACATAAATATCAAAGAGGAGATGTTTTGACAGATGCCACAGAAATCCAAAGGATTGTAAAAGATTACGATGAAAAGTTATGCGACACCAAATTTAACAACCTAGAAGAAAGGGACCAGTACTTAGATACGACCTTCCTAGACTGAATCAAGAAGAACTGGAAAATCTAAATAGACCAATCAGCAGTATGGAAATTGAAACAATCATTAAAAACCTACCAGAAAGTAAAAGTCCAGGACCAAAAAGATGGCTTTACCAGTGAATTCTACCAAATATTCAAAGAAGATTTAATACCTATTCTCCTCAAACCTTTCCAAAAAATCAAAGAGGAAGCAATCTTTTCTACCTCATTTTGAGGCCAATATTACCCTGATACCAAAACCTGATAAAGATACACACGAAAAAAAACTACAGACCAATATCTCTCATGAACACAGATGCAAAAATTCTTAATAAGATATTAGCAAACCAAAAACAGCAACATATTAAAAAGATTATACACCTCGATCAAGTGAGCTTCTTCCTAGGGGCACAAGGATGGTTCAACATACACAAATCAATAAACGTGATACACCACATAAACAAAATAAAGAATAAGAATCACATGATAGTATTAATAAATGCAGAAAAAGCCTTCGACAAGATACACCATTCATTTATGATCAAAACATTTAATAAAATAGGTATAGAAGGAAAGTACTTCAACATAATAAAGTCCATATAGGAGAAACCCTCAGGTAACATCATACTTAATGGTGAAAAACAAAACCGTTCCTCTAAGATCAGGAACAAGACAAGTCTGTCCACTATCACCACTGTTATTCAATATAATATTGGAGGTCCTAGCCAGTGCAATCAATCAAGAGAAAGAAATAAAAGGCATTCAAATAGGAAGTGAAGAAGTCAACTGTCATTATTTGTAGATTACATGATTTTCTATATAGAAAACCCCAATGACTCCACAAGAACACTACTAGAAATAATTAAAAAATACAGTAGTTTCACAATGCAAAATCAATGTTCAAAAACCCATAGCATTCCTATACTCTAATAATAAATTATAAGTAAAGGAAATTTAAAAATTCCTTTTGCAATTGCAACAAAAAGAATAAAGTACCTAGGAATAATTCTAATGAAACATGTGAAGGACCTATATAATGAAAACTATAAGATTCTATTAAAAGAAATTGAAGAAGCAACAAAGAAATGGAATGAATTCCATGCTCTTGGATTGAAAGAATCAACATAGTTAAAATGACATTATTACCTAAAGCGGAGTCCCAAACCTCTGGGCCATGGACAGGTACTGGTCCGTGGCTTGTTAGAAACTGGGCTGCACAACAGGAGGTGAGCAGCGGCAGGCAAGCAAGCCAAGATTCATTTGTATGTGCAGCCACCGCCGAGCACTATCATTACCACCTCAGCTCCACCTCAGATCATTAGGCATTAGATTCTCATAGGAGCACCAGTCCCTGGTGCCAAAAACTGGGGACCACTGACATAAAGCATTGTACAAATGTAAGGCAATCCCCATCAAAAACTCATCAGCATTTTTTAAGAAATAGGACAAAAATTTATCAGATTTGCATGGAGGCATGAAAGATCACAAATTGCTAAAGCCATCCTGAGAGAAAAATAACAAGGCTGGAGGTATCACTCTGCCCAATTTCAAGTTATACTACAAAGCAACAATATCAAAATGGCATGGTATTGGCAGCAAAACAGACACACAGACCAGTGGAACAGAATCGAAGTTCAGAAGTAAACTTCTGTTTATATGGGCAAATAATTTTTGACAAAGGAGCCAAAAACATACAGTAGAGAAATAAAAGCCTCTTCAATAAATGATGCTGGGAAAAGTGGAAAGCCACCTGCAAAAGAATGAAGCTATACTGTTGTCTATCACCACACATCAAAAGTAACTCAAAATGGATTAAGAACCTGACTATAAGACCTGAAACAGTAAATTGCATAGAAGAAAACATAGGTACTAAGCTTGTCGACCTTGGACTTAAAGAAAATTTTATGAATTTGACCTCAAAGGCAAGAGAAGTAAAAACAAAAATAATGAGTGGACTATAACAAACTAAAAAGCTTCTGCATAGCAGAAGAAACCGGAAAGACAAGGCAAAGAGACAACCATCCGAATGGGAAAACATATTTGCAAGCGATGCTCCAATAAGGGCCTAATATCCAAAATATACGAAGAATCCATACAACTCAATAACAAAACAAACAAACAATTCAATTAAAAAAATGGGCAAAGGACCTGAACAGACATTTCTCCCAAGAAGACATGCAAATGTTCAACAAACATATGAAAGGATACTCAATTTCACTAACTATTAGGGAAATACAAATCAAAACCACAATAACATACCACCTCACACTTGTTAGAATGGCTATTATCAACAGGATAAGTAATAACAAATTTCTCAGAGGATGAGGAGAAAAAGGAACGCTTATACATTGCTGATGGAACTACAAGTTGGTACAACTTGGAGGTTCATCTAAAAAATAAGAATTGATCTACCATATGATTTCTCTATCCCTCTACTGGGTATTTACCCCAAAGATTTGAAACTATATATCCAAAAAGATATTTGCCAGGACATGGAAGCAACCGAAGTGTCCTACGATGGATGATTGGCTAAAGAAGCTGTGGTACATATATACAATGGAATATTACTCAGCAATAAGAGATGAAATACTGCCCCTTGCAACAACATGGATGGACCTTGAGATAATCATGCTAAGCTAAATAAGCCAGACAGAAAAAGGTGAAAACCACATGATATCAATGTGCATGGGATATAAACCTAAAAGCAACAAACAAATGTGACAAACGAACAGAGACTCATGGACATGGACAGTGGACTAGTGGTTACCAGAGGGAAGGGGTAGGGGAAGGTATATAGGGGTAGAAGGGATCAAATACGTGGTAACAGAAAGAAAACTACAGGTGGTGAACACACAATGCAGTATATGTTATATATACATATATAACATACTGTTGAATTGTACACTTGAAACATTGGATTTTGTTCATAAATGTTACCCCCAAAAAAATATTAATTAAAAAAAAGAACATCATCTCTTGTTTCAACATAGATTCAAAGGAAGCATGACTAGAATTTCCCTTTCAATGGAAATAGAAATAATTTGCAACCATCTTTAATTTATGACAGTCCTATAGATCTCTGTGCACATACATACATGCACATTCTCTACCTCCTGCCACTTGGCTCAAGTTTGTTGTGTGGTTTGTAATCCTTTACTTAACAATCATTTAAAAATCTGTTAACTCTGTCTGCATTAATAAATAATGCCACTGGATTGGGAATCAAAATTTCCATATTCTAGCTTCTTTTTGCCACTGGTTAATGTTAAGAAAATTACTTTATTTCTCTGAGTCCAAAATTCTTTATGTATAAAACCAGGTATTTGGAATAGAAATCATGTCTTGAATCTGAGAGCATGCATTTAATTCCATCATCCAACAGAAACAAGTGATGAATAGAAATAAATGGTTTAGCAGTAGTAGTGTGCTCAGAAAAAAATGTTCCTAAGTATTTGAACAGTTTTTTAGAGGAAATCATATTATAATTAAAATTGTGACATCTTCAAAGAGAGAGTCAATTTTATTTTGTGTGCATTGATATAAGTACATAATATCTGGAAGGGAGGAAGTTTATTTACTCTCCCATCAGCACATGTTTGGATTAGACATCATAATTTTTAACAGACATAGACAAATAGAAATGAATTCAGAGAAGTAGAGTCAGGAAGATTATATGACTCTGACACTTTTTTGATAAAATGTTGATAACTGTTGAACTTGAGCAATGGCTATCATAGGTATTTATTATATTATTCATGCTATATTTAAGGCTCCTTAATTAAAGAAAAGAAAGAAAAAGAGAAAGAAAAAAGAAAGGAAGGAAGGAAGGAAGGAAGGAAGGAAGGAAGGAAGGAAGGAAGGAAAGAAGGAAGAGAGAGAGAGAAAGAAAGAGAGAAAGAGAGAGAGAGCTATGAGAGATATTTGGTTCTCTATATAAATTGTGTGTGTGTGTGTGTGTGTGTGTGTGTGTAAATTGAATCTGTTTCTCTGGAGATCTCTGACTAGTATGCCAGTTATTTTAAACTTTTTTTTTATCAAAAAATATAGCAGCCAAAATTAATAGCTATATAAAATAGAACCTTGGTAACACAGATAGCCCACAAAGTATGAATTAGCCTTATATCTGAAATCTCAGTCATAAGGAAAGAAAGGAAGGAAGAAAGGAAGAAAGGAAGAAAGAAACCTTAATACTCATATCATCTGAGGTGCAGCGGCTGAAGCAACTTGCCGCATTTAACCTAGAGTAGTTCGTACACAGAGTAACATTCAAAATATTTTCAAACAGGTAATGGGGTTACATAAAGAGAGAGAAAATTGGCTAAATAAAAGTTTTTAAAAAGAATGTTTTAGCTAAATAAGTTGATTCTACTTTTAATAGAAACATTCAAAAATAGAATAATCTGAGGAATATGATAATGAGCTCCTTGTTATCAACTCAGTTATGGATACTAAGTTCCTGATGTCAAATAATTTTGTAAAAGTGTACTGTGTTGGGAAGGAGGGAGAGATGGATAAGAGACTATTTATTGTATGGTGCAGGGACACCATGGGATTCAGAGGAAAGGAGATAGAGCCAGAGATATAAATGCCCTTCTCTTGCTTAGAAAGCAAGAGGCAACTAAATATGCTCTGCGCCTTATAGACCTTTGTAAATATGTGATTTTGTCCTTTTATATTGATGAAGAAACTGAGGCTAGAGAAAGTGGCAAGATCTAGGTGTGAAATCAAATATCACTGATCACAAAATTAATGTACTTCCCTCTATGCTCACTGTCCCAAGAGCACAGGACACAATCATGATTTAACAGCAAGAAAGACAACACTGTAGGGACCCATAGGTAGGTTCTGCCAAATGTTTCTACTCAAAGATTGAGAACTTGCCTGAGTGTGCAGACCCTGCACTTAGAAGACCTGTTTGCAAAGTCTGGCTCTGATGTATGATCTTGGGTAATTTATTTTTATTTTACCTTGAAACCTTCAGCTTGAAAATTAAAAATAGGATTTTTATGTAAAATAATCCATAATAATTAGACAATAAATTTTAGCTGTCATGTTTTTCTTCTTATTACAAATACATCTGGCCTTGACATAGCTGATAGGTGAGGCAGGGGAGCAGTGTTCCATTCTGTGTTTTAACTATGCATTCTTCCTGAAATCCTTGATCAGGTCAGCTGCTTAGTAGTCATTTCTTTTGGTATAATAAAATTGATTAGACTCTCTTGGCACGTTCTTTGTAACCAAAGAAGCCTAAAGGGATGTGACAGCAGCTGCCCTTGTTTATAACAAAGAGAAGAGATAATTTGAGGAGTAATTTTTACTTACTTATTCTGTAATACAGTGGCAAATGTTTCACTAGCACACACTGTTTGGCTTCATGAGAGGAAGAGAGCCCGGTATTCTTGATCAAGTTTGACTGGACTCTGACATTATTGAGCTACTGATTTTCATATGCCTAGTGGTCAGTCCCCATGGTAGATGTTGGCATTTCTTGCTTGGAAAATTACTTTAAAAAGATTTATGGGAATTAACCAAACTGAATACATTCAACAGTCTACGTCTCACATCTGTACCTTAGGCTGTGCACAGTCTGAGCAGAGCCCATTAGGAACTGACAAAGAAAGGAAGGTGAGGTGGGGACAAGGAAAATGTCATTTAGGCATGACAATCAGGAATAACCAAGTACTCAAGCCCAGGGCCCCAAATAAATTAGAATGGGCCTAATGAAAAGCAGGCAGTGGAGCTCAAGGTAATTGAATTATCAGCTCCCTGACTGCCAGTGTTTATGTGCCCCTCTGGTAATTGACCATTTAGGAGCTGATTTGAGTTTTACAGCTGTCATAACAGTCAAGTGCAGGGCAATCCATCATTCTCTTTCAATCTAAGTCCATATCAGGTTCACTTTGATGCTCTTGATTCAGTGCTGCACAAGCATAGTCTCCAGTGCTGCTCTGTCTCTCCTGATCAGCTTCCCCCTCCTGCAACCCCCAGAAGGCATCTGTCTAACAAGGAGAGAGCCTCCTCTTGGAAAGAAAAGGAGCATGAACTCCAGAAGAGTCCAAGTCTATTCATAACTAGTATTTCATGTTGAGCGTGTGTGTGTGTGTGTGTGTGTGTGTGTGTGTGTGTGTGTGTTCAGATACAATGAAAAGTCTAGATAGATAACAAGATAGTGTTCTTCTGGAGGTATGTGATTATGCTATATTTCATATTGAGAGTGACTATGCCTTTTTTCACATCTCTGATACTTATGAACTTCACACTAAGAGGGTTTCTTTTAGTTTTTTAGTTTTTCTCAGAGACTTCTCTAGCTTGCAAACTGTACAAAAGAAATCAGACTCTCTTTAATGTCTGTTGTTATGTTTACATGTGGTACATTCTTATTGAAATGCTGTTCCCATTTTCTCTGTCTGTCCTGGCCTCCCTGCTATACCACAGTTCACACATTACCTCTTCTGGTGAACAGTTACCTGTATAACCCTCTATCTCTTCTATTTCATACATACATGCTGGACAATGCAATACACCCCTTTTCTAAATGTGATAATGGCATTTTTATAGAATCTCTGCTTATGGCTGGCTACTTTGAGCAGCACTGTACTAGACCCTACTTGGATGTTTCACAAGCATCTCAATCTCAGCATATTTAAAAATGATGTGTCACCACTACTCTCTCCTTTCCAAATAGACACTCCCAATCTGTTGTATTCCTTGTCGGCTATCTCAGAGGTGACATCCTAAAGGAAACGTGACCTCATCTTGACTACTCTTTATCCCTTTTCCCCCATATTCTTCAAGTCCTGCACATTATAACTCCTTAACATGCAAAATCCCTCTACATTTCCATAAACCAATCATCAGTTCTCACATTCAAGGCTCTGTGACTCTGAGAGCTCACTCTGCATGATCTTCCTGCCTGAAGACTTGGACCTTCCACCCATAAGTGCTATCCAAGGATATTTGTAAGGCACAGATCTGGCACTCTCATCCTAGTTGTGCAAATGTTAGTCCTTTCCGTAGTTCTGAGATAAACATCAAGCATAGCTTATCTGGCTTGTCTTGATCTTAATCCTGTTTAACTTTATAGACTTCTCTTTTATTTTGTCTTCTCAACTCTATGAAGTATCCATAGTGAAATTATAATTGTAGTTTCTCATTTTCTTTTTTTTCCTTTTATTTTCTTTTTCTTCCTCCTCCTCCTCCTCCTTCTCTTCCTCGTCCTCCTCCTCCTCCTCCTCCTCCCCTTCCTCCCCTTCCTCCTCCTTTATGCTCTGGACCTTTCTTCCTGATAGGCTTTCACTCTCCTTACTTGCTAAGTTCTTCTCACATCCCAGGTCTTGGTTTGGAGGCCACCACATTTGGAAACCATTCCCAGTTTCATAAGAATTTTTTTTTGATGCCATGCAATTTACTCTACTGTGATCACATTTGTCCCCTGTTCTGGCACCCATCACTGGTCAACATTTTTGCTTATTTCAATGTCTACGTGCCTGCTCAGTAATGCTCTCTCTGAGGGTGAGGACAGGTCTGAATTACATACTCTTCCAACTCCAGGGTCTGTTAAAGGGCTATATTATGTGCTTACTTAGTGGACACTGCTATGATTATTCTTTCTTTGTATTCATCAACTCTTCAAGGCATTATATCCATTTTACAGAGAGGAATTCAGAAGCTGAGGAAATCTAGGACCACACAAGATCAAGTGGTTATTAAGTGGTCAAGTTGAAATTAGAAATGAATTATTTCTGATTCTAATTACATATTTTACATTATAATAAATTACCTTTCTCACACATAAAGTGATATGTAGTAAATAGTATGTGTGGTAGGCTGAATATGGCCTCCCAAAGACTTCCATATCTTCATTCTAAAGCTTGTGAATGTTAATTTATATGGGAAAGGAACTTTGTAGGTGTGATTATTTTAAGAATTGAGGGTTATAGAGATTACCCTGGAATATCTGAGGATGAGATGGGGGAGTTAAATATACTCACAAGTGTCCTTAACAGAGGGAAGAAGAAAGAGGTTTACCACCGAAGAGGAAGTAGGAGATGTGGAGATAAAAGTAAAAGGTTGGAGTAACATGAGGAAGGAATCATGAGCCAAGAAATTCAGGCAGCCTATAGAAGCTGGAAAAAGCAAGGAAACAGATCTCTCCTGGAGCCTACAGAAAGAACCAGGCCTGCAGACATCTTGCCTTTAGTGCAGTGAAACTGAGTTTGGGTTTCTGGCCTCCAGAATTGTAAAAGAATAAATTGTGTTATTTTAAGCCACCATGTTTGTGGTGATATGTTATAGCAGCAAGAGAAAATTAAGACATATGTAACTAAAAAAAAATGCGATATACATAATACATATGTGAACAGTATGCATTCTCATTAAATCTAACTTCTTTAGTGGCCATTTGTTCGCTTATGTAAGGAGATTCAGCAGCAATCATTAAATGACGGGAAGGCCACACAATTCACTGAAAGGCTTGAATCCAAAAACATTACTTAAAAATTAATTTTAAAATAAAGATACATAAATAAATAAAATTAGAAATGAAAGAGGAGAAGTAACAACTGACTCTACAAAAATACAAAGGATTATAAGAAAATACTATGAGCAATTATATGCCAACGAATTGGACAATCTGGAAGAAATGGATATATTCCTAGAAATGTACAATGTTCCAAGACTGAGTCAAGAAAAAATAGAAAATCTGAACCTTACTACTAATGAAATCAAATAAATAATCAAAAAACTCCCAGTAAAAAAATGTTATGGATGAGATGGCTTCACAGGTGAATTTTATCAAACATTCAGAAAAGATTTAATGCCTATTCTCAAACTGTTCCAAAAAATTCAAGGAGAGAGAAGTCTCTCAAGCTTATTCTATGAGGCCACCATTACCCTGATTCCAAAACTGGACAAAGACATTGCATAAAAAGAATTATAGGTAGATATCCCTAATGAACATAGATACAAAATCCTCAACAAATCATTAGCAAACCAAATCTAGCAATACATTAAAAAGATCATACACCATGACCAAGTTGGATTTATTCTTGGGATCCAGGTTGGTTTAATATCCACAAATCAATTAATGTGATACACCACATTAATGAATTGAAGAATAAAAATCATATGATCATATCAATAGATGCAGAAAAAGTGTTTGACAAAATCCAGCATCCATTTATGATAAAAACTCTTAGCAAAGTGGGAATAGAGGAAACAGATCTCAACATAATAAAGGCTATACATGACAAACCCATAGTTAACATCATACTCAATGAAGAAAAGCTGAAAGATTTTCCTTAAGATCAGAAACAAGACAAGGATGTCCACTTTTACCATTTTTATTCAACATAGTATTAGAAGAACTAGCCACAACAATCGGACAAGAAAAATAAATAAATAAAAGACATCCAAACTGGAAACGAAGATGTAAAACTGTCTTTTTTATGCAGATGACATGATAATATTTATAAAGAATCCTAATGGTTCCAGCAAAGAACTGTTCAAACAGAAAAATGAATTTGGTAAAGTAGTAGAATACAAAATTAATATTCAGAAATCAGTTCATTTCTATATATCGGTAATTAACTATCATAAAGAGAAATTAAGAAAATGATACCATTTACAACTGCATCAGAAAAAATAAAATATCTAGGAATAACCTCTTTTAAATACCTCTTTTAACAAGGCAGTAAAAGACCTGTACTCAGAAAATTGCAAGTCAGTGGAGAAAGAAATTCATGAAAAAAACAAATAAATAGAAACATATACCATACTCATGGGTAGGAAGAACTAAAATTGTTAAAATGTCCATAATAATCAAAGCAATCTATAGATTTGATTTAGTTTTTATAGAAATACCAATGGTATTTTTCACAGAACTAGAACAAATACTTCTAAAATTTGCTTGGAACTATAAAAGACCTCGAATAGCCATGGTAATCTTGAGAAAGAAGAACAATGTTGGAAGTATCACACTACATGATATCAAACTACTACAAGGCTACAGTAATCAGAACAACATGGTACTAGCATAAAAACAGACACGTAGATCAATGGAATAGAATAAAAAGCCCAGATATAAATCCAGGCCTGTATGGTCATTCGATCCATGATAACGAAGGCAAGAATATACTATGAGGTAAAGACAGTCTATTCAATAAATGCTGTTAGGAAAATTGGACAGATATATGCAAAAAAAATACATAAACTAGACTATCTTCTTACACTATAAACAAGAATAAATCAAAATGGATTAAAGACTAAAATGTAAGACTCAAAACCATACAACACCTAGAAGAAAACATAGGCAGCAGATTGTCCGATATTGTTTTTAGTAATATTGTTTTCTGATATATCTCTTCAGGCAAAGGAAACCAAAGAAAAACTAAACAAATGGGATTATATTAAACTAAAAAGTTTTTGCACAGCAAAGGAAACCATCAACAAAATGAAAAGATAACCTACTGAAACTGAATGGGAGAAGATATTTGCCAATGATACATATGATAATGAGTTAATATCCAAAATTTATGAAGAACTTATACAAACCAGCATAAAAAAAAAAAAAAAAACCAATCTAATTAAAAACTGGGCAAAGTACCTAAATAGGCATTTCTCCAAAGAGGACATACAGATGGCCCATAGACACATGAAAAGATGTTCAGTCACTAATTATAAGAGAAATGCAAATTAAATTCACAATGAGATATCACCTCACACCCTTCAGAATGCACATTATCAATAAATCAAAAAACAACAAGTGTTGTTGTCCAAGAGGTGAAGAAGCGGGAACCCTTGTGCACTGTTAGTGTCATTGCAAACTGGTATAGCTACTATGGAAAACAATTTGGAGGGTCCTCCAAGAACTAAAAATAAAACTACTGTATGACCCAGCAACACCACTTCTGGGTATTTATCCAAAGAAAACCAAAATACTAATTCAAAAAGATATATGCACCCCTATGTTCACTGCAGCACTATTTACAATAGCCAAGATATGGAAGCAACCTCAGTGCCAATCAATAGACGATTGGATAAATAAAGAGTGGTACATATATACAATGGAATACTACTCAGACATAAAAAATGAAATCTTACCATTTTCGACAACATGCATGGACCTAGAGGGTATTATGCTAAGTGAAATAAGAGAAAGACAAATACCATACGATTTCACTTATGTGTAGAATCTAAGAAACAAAATAAACTAACAAACAAAATGAAAACAGACTCATAGATACAGAGAACAAATTGGTGATTGCCAGATGGAAAGGGGATTGGGGAGCTGAGTGATAAGGTGAAGGGAATAAGAAGTACAAATTGGTAGTTACAAAATGGTCACAGGGATGTAAAGTACAGCATAGGAAATATAGTCAATAATATTGCAGTAACTATGTATGGTGCCAGGTGGGTACTAGACTAATCAAGGGGATCGCTTTGTAAATGTATAAATTTCTAATGACTATACTGTACAACTGAAACTAATAGAAAATGATATTGAATGTCAATTCCAATTGAAAAATAAAAATTTTCAAAAAATAAAAATAAATAATTTTAAAAACTAAAATTATTTTATAACTTTCTGCATATTGTTCTCTAATAACCAAATCTAGTAGAAAGAGGAAATAGAATTGGCCCATGGCTTTCAAAAAAATCTCATAAATTTTTTAATAAGATTACAGAATTAGTCCCAGTTATCTCAGTAATTGCTTAAATACAATTTGTTGCTTTAAAATTGCTTTTGGCCTTCACGTATAATTAGGTTTCACATTACAGCATACAAAGGGCACTTACTAGTGAAATTCAAAGTGCTTTGAGCTACGTGTCACTTAACCACACACACCTGACTGGCCTCATGTTCGGTAGGGATAGGAAAATTTCACATCTCTAAAGGCAAGAGCTGGGACTAGTTGTTATCTGTAATTTCTTTCTACTTGTGGGCACTCAGTTTTTGTCGACTTTCTGCATTTCCTACATTCTCCTTGTGTGGCTGGGAAACTCAGTGGCTTGTTCAGCCATTCTTTTCAGAAGCTCCTCACATATCTCTTCACCTCCTAGTTACCTCTTTTGCCAATGTCTTAGTTCAGAGTCATGTCCTCTCTCATTTAGATCAGTCTTAGGAACATTCTACCTGCTGCCCTAATAGCTCTCCATACCCTTAGAGTAAATGTCAAAGTCCTTTCAGTACCTACAAAGTCCTGCATAGTATGTTTCCTCTCACACATTCTGGGTCACACACATGGGCTCCTGTCAGGGTCTAGGGTGTGATCCTGCCTCAGGACGTGTGCATTTCCTGCTTCTCTTCCTGCATGGTCCTGCCACAGATGTCCACATAGCTCTCTGTCTCACCTCCTTCAGGTCTTTCCATAAACATCATCTTCTCAGCAAGTCCTTGCCTGGCACCCAGGCTAAAATCATTACTCCCTCAAACACTTTCCACCTGCCTCCCTTGCTTTATCTATCACCATCCAATTTACTACGTAGTACTTATTTATCTTGTATGTGGTGTTTACCCTCTCACCGGAAGCTACGCTCTCTGAAGGCAGGGATTTTTGTCTGCTTTGTTCAGTGTGGTATTCCCAGCTCCTTGAACAGGGTTGGCACATAATAGCAATGTAAAAATTGGTTAAATAAACAATTCTGTAACCCATCTCTCCTTACTCAGTGCAATCATCATACAGCACATTTTATCTTTCAAAAAAACTTAAACATATCACCAGTTTCATGTTTTAAATTTATTATAGTGTTTCTTTGTTAGAAACAAGGCCAAATATATATATTTCACTTGGACATACAAGGTATTCTGCAACCAGACCTCAGCTCTTCCTTCTCATCTTCCTTCTCTATCACACATACCAGAATCCAATACACACCTACAACAGCCTGTCCCCATTTGCTCTGTCTGCCCCAGAGCCAGTGCCTGATACACTCCTGCCCAATGTGTTTGCTAACAAACTGCTCCCTCATCTAGCAAATCAAAGTTCTAATGCTAGCTCCTTTGCAAAAATGTTCCAACTCTCCAGAAGATTAACTATAGTGCTCTTAGTATTTCTGCAAGAACACTCCCAGATGGAAAGGCAATGTATCTGCTTGTGCTGTCCTCTCAATGGGCAAAGCTCTACTTTAAAGATTACATTAGATCTTATTAAGCTGTCAGCAAAATGCCTGGAATATATAATTGATTGGATTGGATGAAAATAGCAGTAGATGCTGAGTTTGGTTCCTGAGGAAGGAGCTTGGTGGGGCCACTCAGGCTGCTCAGGTGTACATTGCCTCTATTATGGCTCATGAAAAACAAATGCTAAGCATTAATTTCACTTATTGCATTTTTTCGTAAAAGCGAAAATCCTCTTTGGATTTCTTTTGGTTAGAGAAAACGGGTACTAATGTAGATTTTTCATAAAAGCAAAGTGGCTTAATGTGAACTTTCAAAAATTATGTGATACCTGTAAATAGACATACTTTAATATCTGTGTAAATGCTTTTATACATTATGTACATTCAAATAATTAACAAATATATTTGCAATTATGGTATTCTGACTTAAAAAACAAAAATACAAACAATGATGTTGTTCATTGTTAACTATTCAAAAGTAGAGATTTACAGAAATATTGTGGAACTTGGACACAAATTATTTTGATTCATAACATATGTGGTACATGTGTTTATAAATAATAATAAAACTGTATGAGAGGGAAGACATAGCTTTATCACTATTAAAGAATGAGCCAGAAGTAAATAAAAATGTGAAAAACAAAAAGACAAATAATTACTCTACTTTTAAGATATCTGATCTGGATTAATTACAAATATTATATGTTTTTGTGATTAAAAGTAACCACTTTTTCAGACAGATTGCAACCTGATTTTTGTGTGAATCCTGCATATGAGTTGTAGTTGCATTTAACCCTGAATTTTATTTTCATTTATCTTGAATGCCAAACAAAAGATACTGTTTATTTTGTGTTATTTCTTCATATCCAAATGAGATCTCTGACATTTACCAGAATGTTGAATACCTAGACTGAAGGCTATGTGTACTTCACTACTATGTTTATAAACAACATTGAGTCTCCAGTTTAAAATAGGTCTCACTTTTCCTAATTTCTATATTTCTTATTAGTCTAACTATATTTATGAAAAGAAAATCCCTAAACACTCTAATTACATACACATGCAGTACTTCATTCTATAGCATCTGAAGAGGTCTCATATTGTTCTCTAAGATCCTAAACTGAATATTATAAAGAACCAATTTTTTCCCCATAGAGCATGGATTTTATTTTTTAAAAGTATTACCTAAATTCCAGACAAAACATATAAAAAATCAAACATATAGATTTAAAAAAATAAATTTAAAAGAAGAATTGCTTTGATAGATGCATACACATGTGCCTGGAGCTGGTCCCCCCAGGAATACTCTTCACATATCCTGAGGACTTCACAAAACAAAGCACCAGGCTCTCACCAAAATGCAAAACCTATAGATAGGGAAGGGAAGTGGCAATCCTATATATTGTTCACAAAATTCCCAGCCCTAGAGTGACACAGTTGGTTCTAGGAGTCAAAAAGTAGAAAAGACCTAACTGGAGCCATCATCCTTGGACAGACTCATGTTCATAGGCCAGAGAGAAGAAAGAGCTTAAGCAGCTGAGACACATCCAGGAGCACATGGAAATGGTTTAAAGATGACCAATAGGGTGAGAAACAGAGGGAAATGCAAAGGGCCCTACGAGGGAGCTGCAGATGAGCACAAAACTGCAGCTGAGTAGACAAGAGCAGCATCAAGCCAGCAGTAAGTTTACCTGACGTTATGGAGGACTGGGACATGGTATCAGGGACAGAGGACAGGGTAAACATGTACGCTGTTTTCTACTTTTTTTATATTCTCAGGCTTCTAAAGCTCAGACATTGTTTTTCTCCCATCCACTGTTTCATTGACATGGGAAGTTATAGTACAGTGGAAGTTCATCTTGTAACTGAAGTTATCAGAATCAAGGAAATGAGAGTGACATCCAATGAGAAAGGAATGCAGTTATCAAAGGTAAGAACCAGGCCATAAGTGAGCAATCTGGGGCCCTGGCAACCTAGATGCATACATATATCCATGAGAGAAGTGAGTTATAACTGAAAGGGTCTACATTCAGGCCAAGTGAAAGCAGGTGATCTAAATAGGCCAACAGTTGACATAGATGGCAAGTAGACCAGGACAGGTGGAGCTCAAATGTTTGAGGTCATTCCTGGGGCCAGAGGTTGCTATTGATAGTCTAATATGTGTGATCAACTTGATCGAAAGGGCTCACTGTGGGTAAGAGCTCAGGTTGTGTTTATAGCCCAAGAGTCTTGATGGAAATGTGCTGTTGACACAGTATGTCTAGGGTACAAGAACAACTCTGCAAATGTCTTCACCCAGAAGTGGCGTGTCAAGGCAGAAGATTAAAATTAGCTCTGTCTGACAAAGGACTAAGTTTTAACCTTATGTCCACAGCCCTGGTGCTGAGCAGAAATCCAGTGAAAGAGAAATGAAAGCCAGTAGTTATACAATTTGTTTTTAGAAGAGTTTGACTATAGAGAAATTCACATCCTTAGGAGAAACCAGTTTCGGAAGGTAATGTGAACCCGAGAAGTGTGTGTGTGTGTGTGTGTGTGTGTGTGTGTGTGTGTGTACGTGTGCACGTGTGCATGCTTACATGAGAGCGTGCATGCATGTGTGTGCTACAAAGTAGGTAGAAATTTTGAAACTACACAAACCTGGTACCTGTAGACTGATTATGGAACTTCCAGGTAAATCTGATTTGGAAGAAGTAACACAAGTGTCACAGAGAGTATATTAGTAAATTCCTAAATTCAAGTTTTCTTTTACTACTACAGTTAAAAGACAAAAAAAAAAAAAAAAAGTGGAGCCAATGACAATTTCCAGATTTTTAATTTTCAGTTAAAGAAAATTAAAGAAAAATGGTATTTTAAACCAGACAAATAGAAACAGAATAATGTCAGTATAAAGAACAGAATATTTAGATATTTAACCTGTATTTAACTTCAAGATCTTAAAAATCTTCACTAACATATAAATACACAATAGATTTAAATTTCTCTGTTAGAGAAATTTGTTTAATATTGTGAGAATCTTTTCAAGTTCTGTTTTTTTCTGATTTTGAATGATTTGATTGTAGCTTAAGAAAATTCATCTCATCTTATGAAGATTTTTCTCTGCATTGTGGGTCTTCTGCAACGCAGGTACAGTAAAGAAGCCAGACTCATAAAGCAAACACCAGAACTCACAAATCTCCAGGCTCTTTCATCACCTCTCTTTGATGCTCTTTCTGTAAATGTTCAATGTTCCTCTCATTCTACAAATCAGCCTTCTCTTCTTCTTGTTGTGCTCTCTGCCCAGGATTTTTCGTGTCTTCTCTATGTGATAGAGAAGCTTGAGAAGCTTGAGTTTAGACTAGATCCTCTAGGTGTGGATTCCAAATTCCCAGTGAGGTTTCATACTTGGTTAATATGAAAATAGTGGTAAAACTATGACTGCTGATCACAACCCAGTTGTCTTGTAATATTGAGTTGGTGGCCTGGGAGCAGTACATAAATAAAAAAAGTGTCCAGAGAAGGAAACCCGTGAATTGGGACTGCACTGTCAAAGGTATGTAGTACAAAGGGTATGCAGGATTTCAGAGAGTTGTCACAGTGATTCATTTTATCTACACCTCTTTCCCACACCAACAGAGTCCTGTCCATAATTCTTGGAGGAAGAGAGTTAAGAATAACAAGGTAATTTTTATGCAAGAATTAAAGTGTACTCATGAGAAGCAAATTCACATCAGCATTGTTGGTAATGTCACTGACAAAGCAGAGACCAAAGGTATGTGGTTGCGTGTGTGCCTGTGTGTATCTATATGTGTGTGGTATGTGGTTGTGTGTGTGTATCTCTCTGTGAATATCTGTGATATATGTGTCTGTGTGGGGGGTAGGTGGTTGTGTGTATGTTCATCTCCGTGTATGCAGTATGTGGTATGTGTGCCTGTGTGAGGCACATGTGTCTATGTATGTGTGTGTATACTTATGTATACGTGTGCGTGTGTGCATATGATGTGAGATGAGACAGCAGTGAGGTGTACTGACCCTCAACCAAGTACAGTAGAAGCACAGTGACAACCACGCCCTTCAGCAGGTAGTAGCTACAAGACTTCATGTGTGACATTAAAGAAAGGTCACTGTTAACAGTAGAGATAGAAAAGTGTCATGTGCTGTATGTCAGCTGAGGGGACATATTTAGGAAAACATGATACTAACTCCCAGAGACTCTGAAATAACCTGGAGGCGGGCGAGCTGAGGATGTGGAGTACCCGGATGTTCTTCAAAAGCAAGAAGAGTGAGGTGCAGAACGCTGGTACGCGTGGCTTGGGATAAATCTCAGCACACCTTTCCCTCTCTCTGTTTAGTATGGGGTGGGTACATGTCCATCTCTGCACATCCTAGTCTTCTGGTCGTTCTTTACTTAACCAGCAACCATCTCTGCAGTCCCTATTTTTTTGGATCTGCTAATCTGCTATGGTCATTTCATTCCTATCTGAAGATTATTCTTCTCAATAACAGTGACACACCTAGCAATGGGAAGACACGGTCCCCCATCAGGTCCCCATTTGATTAAACAAAGCAAGCCTAGACTAGGAGGTCAGCAACTCAAAACCTTAAATATCTAGGAGGTAAAATTTTTTTAAACATTGCCTTTAGTTAGAGGGGTAGGAAGAAACTATAATTAGTTGAAGCTTTGTATCCGAACAAGCAACATTGCTAGGAGATTGGTAGGACCAAAGTCTTTAGTGAAAAATATGTTTAGTTTTACCAGGAGAAGACCTAGAGCAAAGTGAGTAAGGGGTTGTGTGCTGTTTTATTTGCTTGTGTTCTTTATTTGATGTCTCTGAGAGACAATAAGTGGCTGGATATACACACAGTTAATTCCAAAGTTATATTTGGATAAAGGCTTATCTAAGGATAGGTAGACTCCTTTATTCTTCAGCTTTGTAGAGTGGCAAAGTCAGGTCTTCTACAACTGACCATGATTCAGTAGCAACTGAGGGACCACTCTTACCTAGCATCATACCTACCTGATTACACAAGCTCAATTATAAAATATTTCAGAAAGATGAAATAAACTACCATTGAAAGAGCATATTCAGTAAGCGCACTGGTAATTAAGAAAGAAATGTGTTTATAGAGATATTATGATTAATTTTAAAATGGACTTAAAATAATTATAATAATGTTCAATGATATTTGTGGGACACCTATCTGGTACCTTCTTGTATTGCTTTTCTTGGATCATCACCATATTCAGTTCCTTTTTAAAAACTACCAGCTAGATAGCTAATTGTTTCCCTTCCCTAGCTAAAGAAATTGAAATTTGGAAGAATCAAGCCCAAGATAATATTACTAGAAACTCACATGGTGGTGTTCCATTTCACACTTGGGTCTGTCTGACTCCACAGTGCACGTGATTTCATTCACTGTCTGGAATGGGTCAAGCACATAGAAATCTCTGTCTATTGTGCCCCCAGGTCTAGATCCAGTTCTAAATTCTGTTTAGGCCTCACTTTGGATCTACTAACTTTCCAGTGTGAGGCCAGGTTTTCGCCATCAATGATTGCTACCTGTGACTTTTTTCTGATCCTAGCAATACCCCAGCTGAGGCTAAGTGACCAACATGAAATTAGAGGAAAGTTTGGTAAGGATGGCAGTACTTTCTTTCAATGGTTTTGTTTTATAAAACTATTATTTTGGCCCTTTATACATGCCACACTACACTAAATTTCATAGAAAATAGGGAGATACACCCATTTGCTAAATTTTAACGTGAATCAATTTATTTCAAAAGAGTAAATTTGTAGTAAATATCAATGAAAGAAAATGCCATATGTGGAAGCTCTTTCCAAATTGTGGAACATAGACTGAGTGAAGGTGAGAAGCAGCATCTTAAACCTTGACAGCAGGGTGAAGACATTAATTAGTAGTAAAAGTTGGTATTTTTTTTGATATTTTATTTTTTATTTTATTTTATTTATTTTTTTAATTGAAGAAATGATTTAAAATTTTTTCCTCCGTCTTTTTTTTCTCGTATTTTTAAAAACCATCGGGAAGAAAATATCTGGCTGGTACAAAACACAGAGCTCCTAAAAGTTAAGAGTTATGTTTTTTATATTCATTCATTCATTTATTCATTCACACATTCATTTTTTCACATATCTGTGGCCAGATATTGGGCTTATATTTAAGACAGAATAATACATGAAACAAATATTTGATTTAAAAACTACATTGTGTAGTAAAAGTTACTGGTACATATACAAACAGTAACAGTGCAGCCTCAGAAGTATTATTTCAGAGTTAAGTCCAAGCCCAAGCCATCTAAATTAGGGAATGACTATGTTGAAGAAGACTACTTCCCCACTCCTCATGAATGACAACTATTACCCCTCCGTGGAAATCAAACATGCACATATAAGATTCTAACCTCATTTTTTAAAATTCTGAGCCTTATTGTGAATATTAATATACTGCTTTACCTTTCTACTGGGTTAAATAAGAATGATGGCAAATGACGAGAAAATCATTGATGATCTCTATCTGGCAGAGATTTTTCTGCACACTGACTATTTCAACCTATATGCCGCATTTATCTGCACCTTTTTTTTTTTTTTCTTATCAACTATTAGGAAAACTCACTTTTGTTGGGGAATCTAGTGGAGGAGTGAGCCATAAACTGAGCATTTCTTAAACTATGACCCTAAGCTGAGATCCTGCCAGATGCAGTATCTACATCATACTGGGTTTCAGAGGGGATTGCAGAACTGAGAGGCCTAGGAGTCATACCCTTCCCGTAAACCCACAGTTAGCTGTACATTCATCATGGCAGGAAAAGGAGGAGTTAGGCTAGCGAACTTCAGTGTGGGAGCCTCACTAGAGGTTCATGGCCCAATGTTTAAGAACACGGGCTTATGAGCAAGTTCACTTGACTTAAAGTCTTGATGCTGCCACTTCCTACCTATATGAGCATGAACAATTCACAACTTTTTCCTAAATTACCACCTGGTGAATAATAATAATAATTTTGTACCAAGATACAAGCAAGAATAAATTCAGATAAAGCCCATAAAACAGTGCCTGGTGCACAATAAGCACTGTATAAAAATTTGCTATTATTATTACTACTACTACCATTATCATTATCATGAATACAGAATAAAATAAAGAAGCAAATATATACTTATATTTTTACATGTATGTGTATATTTAAGTCAAATCCTCTTACTACCTTTTTTACTGAAACTGTTCTCTCCTCTAATTATGTAGAGGTGTGTCCTTCTCTTTTAGCTGTTGGAACATATATCTTTACTTTAAAAGATAATTGCTGGCAATAATAGCTAGAGAAGAAAAAAGAGAGGGACTGTAATCCTTCAAGAAGGGATACAATGAGATTGAGTCAGACCCTTTTATTACAAGCACTAGAGATGGGCAGAAAAGGGACTCAACATTAAAGGTCCTGAAGAATGGACTCTCTCATCACTCAATCCTTCATTTAGGGAACTCCCCTTCCAGCTGTTCTGTGGTTGCCTTTTGACTAAGGTAGGAGAAATAGGATCAGGTGAGCATTTCTTTATTTATGGTATGGGTTGACACATACCAAATTACACACCTCAGTATTAAACATAGTTTCTGGCATGAGATGCTTAAAAGTGAATTCTGGTTGAATGAATAATAATATGTCTAAAATTTTACCAAAATTTACCATTACCAAAATTTTCCTTATTCTGTGAAGTTTATTTAGGAAGAGTCACAGAGCCCAAGCCTAGAGCGCCCATCCCATGGCCATCTTGGGAAGGTGGAATCCCTGGCTCAGGAACATGACTCGTATAGACCATGGAACAGGTAGTTGCTAGATATTATTGTAGTGCTGGATGTGGCAGGATTTCAGATTCTGATATCATTAAGTACCTCTAATATTTAGCCAGCCCCCTATATTCAGAGTCCATTACCTTTCAAATAGCTTTCAATGACAACCACTTGTATAACTAACCCACCTACAGGATTGGGTAACAGAGTCACAATTTCTGAGATATAATGCTATATTGTTAATGAATAAATTTGTGTTCCATTTCATGTATCACACTCTTAGTTGGGTTAGGTCTGTGAGTTAGGTTGGCATGAACTGGGATCCTTATGTTTAGTTTCTCCTGGGACACTAAAAAAAATTAAATAAGTAAAATAAAATTAAAAATGAAATAACCAAATTTGTGAAGCTGAGAGCCAGACTCTCAGTCTTAGAGATGATACTCTGATGTCTCCTGGTAGGTAAAGATACTTTAATGACATCTTGTCTAGGTTCTATAGCTTCCCAGTGACTCTCAGCTTTTGGAATATCTCAAATCAATATTTAGACTCATTATTTCTCTGTTCAAAGCCTTATTCTCAAACACAATTCAAATGTCCTTATCTATTTATCTCTCTCCCCTGCCCTAGGTCAGGCTCAGCTGTTCCATAGTTCAGTCTCTTGGATTAGCTGGGGAAGGGATTGTGTGTTGAGCTCTCTATCCTCCTTCTCCGTCTCCTCTCTTAGGTGTTAATTCCTTAGGTGTATTGGGGCAGGAAGAATTAGAGCAGGAAATGATGTGGTGAGTGTCTGCTTATTTGAATAAGTGATAGTTCTCTTTTTGTTGGCTGACACGAGTTTACTAGATAGCAGGCAAACAAACTAGCCCCCTATAGGAACCAGGTAAGGGTCCTTTGAAAAATGTTGTTGGGACCCACTACACTGGCCTGTTCCTTAAGGAACAAGATCTAGTCCTGGACTCATCTTTTTCACCACTTCCTAAGTTCCCACTATAGTATTCCATCATGAACTTTCTTGTGCCTGTCCCTGCCCTGCCTTAAGCTGGAAACTAACTCTGCTGATTGGGGTACATGCTCATCCAGCTTCTACAGTGCTCACTAACCTCCTGGAAAAGCTCAGTTTGTATATCAAAGGGCAGAACAACATTCTATGCTACTGCTACTCTCCATCTTAGCCTTACTATCTTTCAGCAGTTCTGTTTGCCTTGCCTGGATAGCACAGATGAGCAAGTCCGTGACTATACAGATGTCTATCAGTCTCAAAATTATTGTATGGGTAATTCTTCTGGCATTCCATTCTTTAACTTTGAGTATGGAAAGTTGCCCTTTCTGAGACAAGAATGCATTGGTGCTTCTGTTTCCACAGGAGCTGACTCCAACTGTGTGTATCTTTATAAACTTAGTGTGGGGTATTTAGTGCCTTTTATCTTCAGATTTAGTTCTTAGGTGCAGTTCTAAGACAAGAAAAATCTCTCCTGAAATCCTGTTACATTTTTTTTTTTTATACTTTCAACTTTTTCCTGGAGCCGTATTCTTCCTTGCCATTTCTGACAGGCAAATCTCAGGTGTGCAACTCCCAGATGTTCCCTGACTGCATACAATGCCCTCATTGTTAGGAAGATTAGGGTTATATGGAAAAATGTTTATGAAACCCTGAAACTTATTTTTTGTTGTTGTTATTGACAAAAAAAATAATTCAATATACCCTTTTACTCATTCATTTGTTCCACAAATGTTTATTGAAACCTGCCACACATGGGTCACTAGTGCTAAAAAAATGCAAGAAGTTACAACCATCTATTTTGGGAGACAGGTAATTCTGATGTCAAGAGGGAGGGAAGGAATCTACTACTGGAGAAAAGAGGAAGGAAGAAAACTTCCTTCCCAGGAGATGCAAACAACATGCTTAATCTCAAAATAAAAAGAAGAAAGGACTTTAAAGACAAAACCTCTGGTGACACCAACATTATAGAAATTTGAAAAAGAATTGAAGCCAGTGAAGAGAAAGAAAAAAATAGGAATGGTGACTCTTCACAGTGGTGCAAAAGCCAGTAAAGAAAGAAGCTTCTGATTGTAAGGGGAGTTAAAAATGATATTGAATGCCATAGACAAGACAATTGGGGTGAGAATTGAGGAGGGGAAAAGCTATAGGTGACTTCTGAGGGGGAAGTTTATTAGTAAAGGAAGAAGCAAGAAGCTAGATTGAAGTGGATTAGAGCAGTGAGTGGCCAGAGAGCAAACAAAACACTCGTTTAAATTCCTTTAAGGAGTTTGGCAGGACAAGAAAGAAAGGGTAGCACTAGTAAAGATGTTTTTTGCCCTCAGGCAATGTGAAAACCTAACACATTTGAAAGCAGAGGTAAAGGGGCAAATGCAGATCTAGAGATGAAAGCTGGAATTGAAGGAATGAAGTCCTAGGAAGGGCAGGAAGGGGTGAGACTCCATGTAAGACAGGCATGTAAAGAGGCAGAGTGATTCAAACTACCAAAAGGAAACAAAATCTCCTGTTTTACTTTTCAAGAGAGGTAATCCTTGCTTTGAAAATTAGAATTGATTGATATAACTATCTGCTCGAAATTCAACTAAAACACAATCTCAGTGCTGCCTTGCTACTTAAAGTATTAACTCCCAGGTGGGAAATTCTTCCTTATTTTTCTTCCTTTAAAATAGTTTTTATTTAAAGTCTGAGTGAATTAAGGGCCAAGAGGCCCCAGAAGAGAGCCTGGCTAGAGTGGCCAGTCTAAACGCAATGATGAAAAGGCGATAGAACGCCCATCCATGCCCACGTTCACTGTGGCACTATGCTGTTTTCTCAGGCTAAGAGTTTCCAGTTTCAATATGGTGAAAAGAGGCAAATGTTCACCAGGCACCAAGTGAAACAAGGGGTGGTCACATGACAATGTTGTGGTGCAATCAATTCTAAGACCCACGGAGCCAATTGAGATGAATTATGAGCCTTTATTAGCTGGCGGGCAACTGACTCTACCACGCAGGGTTGGAGGAGATCAGCCTCGAGCTCCCAAAAGAGGCAGTTTATAAAGCCTAGCCACATCTTAGTTAACATCAAACAAGCAAGCAGATTAACCACACCCTAGTTAATCATCAAACAAGCAAACAGATTACAGAAGCAGAAATTGGCCTTTAGCATATCTTTGCCCAGAACCACACCCTTAACAGACAACATTTTCTTTCAAACAGCTGTGATTGAGCTTTTAGAAGGTTTTACTTCACACAGCTCAGTAAAAGCAAACTTAAGTGAAAAATAGGCCCAAGGTGGTCTCTCCCACATAAAAATTTATAGAGAAAAAGAAAACAAGACTAGAGTGTTTTTACCAATAATAACGGATCAGGAATATCTTTGCATTGTCCCCTCCACTCCATAAGACATTCTGCTGTTTTGAGGGCAAGAAGCATAAGCTAAGACAAATGTGTAATTACTTTTTGACCCACTCTTCCTAGTTTTCTATTTTCATGAGATGCCACAATTCATTATTTGTACTGATATATACAGAAGGATGGGGACGCTTAGTTGATATTCATTTATTCAGCAGTCTGTAATCTATATTTAATGGAGTACCAGACTGTGGCATAATAAACCGTTTAGAAAGATAGCTGCTGCGTGCACAGGGGTTATTGCTTGCATAACCTGTACTTATTTTTCATTACAAAACTAAAAGAGCAAAGCATAATTCATACAAGCAAATGAAGTTAACGTTTAATGGCTTGAGAAATGATAGTATGAGCTTGTACTATGTCAGGCACTGAGTGGCTGTAAAATAAAGGAAAGGAGTCTCCCCAAAATTGCTAAATAAAAAGCTGATTTTTAGTGCACTCTGAAATATGAATACCAAAGCCAATGATGAGACTTCACGTTGTCAGGTACAATGTAGCCGCTTAATTGGCCTGACTAGAGGCTGGAAGAGCTGTTGCCCCTCAGAGGCAGCCTCTGCACAGGAGCATGCCATGTGCTCAGGGGTCTGGAAGGGTTTTCCTGCCAGCCAAGAGCTTGGACACTTCAACCTAAGCATCCCTGCTGGATTTGCACTGTGCCTCATGAGCCTGAGAAACCAGGTGT
This sequence comes from Pteropus alecto, assembly GCF_000325575.1. Classification (NCBI taxonomy): domain Eukaryota; kingdom Metazoa; phylum Chordata; class Mammalia; order Chiroptera; family Pteropodidae; genus Pteropus; species Pteropus alecto. Next base: position 4,319,282 of record NW_006442484.1, read on the forward strand.
GGAAACCAATGACGAACAGAATGTAAATCTCTGCTGGCCCTGAAGCACCAACACAGTCAAATGCCAATGTGGTTCTCACATGTTGCCCTGTGGACCACTGAGAGTCTGACAGCTACTTATAGGAGTCTAGCAAAATTAAAATCATAAGGACAACATTATGAGTTTTGGGGGTAGTTAAATTTGTTTAGTTTAAAAGATTTTCAATTTTTCTGAAATTATGTTTTTCCATGTTTGTTCTAAGCCATCATTTCTATTATGAAATAGTAATGATAATGGATAATAGGTATGATTTTTGGTTTTAATAGTATGTGACCACATAACAAAATTAGCCACCCAGTGTCAATTCTCAAGAAATCCAAAATTCTGGAGAACACGGGTTTAAATTTGTCATTCTCAAGGGGTAATACAGATTAAATCCTGTATGCAGAAGACAATTCAGTATTCATAAAAATTACTAAGACTTGTACCTTCTTGAACCCACGTGCAATTTTACTCAGGAGGTATCATTTTTTTCTATCTACTATTACCATTGGTTTTCCATTTGTAAGAACTTGATTGATAAGAGAATATTTGTACATTGCATGCATTTTCTAACCCCTTGTTTTCTCTATACACTAGCAATTTCCTTTGAAATATTATATCAATAAAACCTATTACTACACTGTAGATTATAGCTTTTGGAGAGTAAGAACAATAAAAGCAATAAATCATTGGTGTTATTTCTATGGCAGTTCTTCTGTCTTATCTTGTAGTCCAGAAAGTAGAGGCAAATGTCTGATTATTATGTGGGTTAGCTAGAGATGTGCCATTAACAAACATCTAAATGCCTACAGTTGTATGTGACCAAAGATCATCAGTATTTCATATGCTTTTAATGATTTTCAACCTATTTTATTTGGCTTTTTTATTTGTTCTTACATATAATCCCAACCCCTCATGCTGCTGTTTGAATATGAGGCATCTCTAATTTATATTAGCCCTGAAGAGAAAGAGAAGGGGTGCTATGAGTTTTACACCATGAGTTTTACAAAGCAGAAGACAATAAAACTCAGTATAAAGATGACTGTATAAGGAAACAGATAACAATGTTTAGTTCATAGCAGTCCAGGCCAACAAATGAACAAAAGCCTGCAAATTGAACACAGGAATGAAAAAAGAAGGTTGAGTACATGGTTAAATTATGCGAAAGGGCCTTGGTCTCAATATTTCATGCTGTTTGGGATGGAAGTCTTACTTCTGTTCCCACATTACTCTTATGGTTGGCTGATCACACGCAACACGCATATGCCGTGTCAGGTTTTTGTAGGGATACCATGATTTGTATGGGACAAGAGTGGGATAAGAAGTGTCTATTAAGATCTTCAAATAAGGAGTCTAGAATATAGAATGTCTTTTTGTATATACTCTGAAAGTTGAACAGCTCAACTCATACCTCCTTGGCCATGTCAGGCCACATTGTAAATAACATCAATGAGATTTAATCTCAAATGGAGTCATCATTATCTATCGTAATCATCACCACCACCACCAACAATGTCATTGTCATTGCAATTGATATTTGTTGAATTTTCATTATGTAACAGGCGCTGTGCTATGTGCTTTACAATTACTATTGTATTTAATCTTCACACAACCTTATAAGCTATTTGCTATTATTTGCTCCCATTTTATAGAGAAAAAATAAGACAAAGAAAGTTTATATGACATACCCAAGGACATAGAGGGTAATGGAGTCCGGATTGAAATCCAAATTCGCCTGACACTAAAGTCTGTCCTATTGTTCTCTATCTTATTTTTGTGGTTATTAAAATTCTCTACAATTTGGAAAGATTGCTTTGGTTAAATAGCCACAGTCAAATTTAACTCTCTTTTGCTCCCACTGAGAGCATACATAACAGTAGGTGAGTATGTGTCTTCCCCTTCTCAAAGGGCCAGTAGTATCACCTGAATGTCTTGCTTTGGTTCTCCTCATGTATCTCTTAACTCTTCCATGAATAGAGGCTTTAATTAGCCTGATACAGATTCAATTCCATGTAGTTCCTGCAGAACAATGATCTTTTGCTATATTTCAGTATCAATAATACTTTAAGAGAAACAATACGTATTTGTGGTTTACCTTATAAATTCTGGGACCAAAAGGAACCTTAGGTTATCCAATTTATTACAGCAAATTGAATCCCAGAGAGGCTGAGTAACTTGCCTTAGTTTATAAACTGGTCAGTAGGAGAATGTGTACCAATGTCAGTCTCTCTGATGTTTGCTATCTTCTTCCTATGGTATCACTGGCCAAGGGAAATACATTATTCCTAGAAGTCTTCAGTATGTGCTCTTTATAGAAGAGAGTAATTATTTTGGTTATATTTGGTATCATATGTAAACTAAGTCCTTGCTGAACCATGCATGGGGAGGAAGAAAAATAAAACAACCTCCTCTCTGTAAAACACACAAATATTAAACAAACATTTAAAAAACACCTTCCTGTATATTAGATTTATCAATATAAAATTGCTGAACTCTGTCCCTGTGCCTTGGTTTTCTGGGTTGATGCTTTCTCTCTTTTCTGGTTTTAACTAGAAATCGTGTTTTCTGTAAATATACAGTAAGCTTAAACACCTAATAGTTCCACACTCTCTTTCCAAAACACTACTGGCTTCAATAGGTTCAATAAGGCTTCACTCGAGCAATTTCTATTTTTAAAATGGAGAGAGTAGAATGTATAGCACCTTCTCCACCCACTCTGTTAGTGAATTAGTGATCAAATGTCACCCACAAACAGGACCCTTAATGATATTCTTTCAGTTGAAACAGAAGTTGATCACTGGAAAATGGAAACAATGTTCTTTTTACTCCTTGCTAGGGATTGATACAGGGTTGACTGAGGACTCTATTTAAAATTCAGCAATACTGTTATTACAAATGCTGGGCAAAGCAAATCATCAAGCCTAGAAAATGAGAAATTCAGAAAGTAATGACTAAATCAATAATATCTATAACCTGGGATGGAAGAAAGGTCTTATCTGGGATATTGATAGTTATTTGTAATACACAGGGACTTACTTAATGTTTAGATGTAGATGAGAACACAGGCACTCATAAACTGAATTGGTTAGAAATATAGCAGAATGAAGAACAGAAAAAACATACTTAATTCTTTAGTTAGGTAAAGGCAGTTAACAAAATTTTCAATCTTGTAATTAGGGACAGTATTGGGAAAGTAGTATAAATCGAAGATGGGTGAAATTAGCCAAGATCTTTTTGAACATGCTGGGTTGAACTGCTAAGAAGCGCATTCTCTTTGTCAGAAATTGACCCAGGAAGCTGGCAGGATGGGTGGGGCTGCAGTTGGGGACATCTGGGGCCGTGAGTGTGAGCAGCTGGGAGGCAGAGGCAAGAAGAGAAATGAAAGATGGCTCATGAATAGGTTTAATGCTTATAAATTCATCTCTTGGGAACAAGGCAAGAAAATAGACCACTGGCTAAATTTTGCCACTTAAATTTGATTAATTAACACTAAATTATGGTGTGGAGGCCTCTCCTAAGTTTTTTGAAAAATAAACTAAGAATATACAAAATAAGTGTCTCCAATAAAGAAAGGATACAAAACATTTATTACTAGAGTGTAGAAATTATCTAATTCAAACTTCTCAGATGAGACAGGATGAGATTTTTGTGCTCTCACCCCCTCAATCTAGTAAGATAGCTCTCTGAGTGAGAGGAAGCCTAATAAAAGACCTCTGTCACATAACTGCACATATGTAAGGGAGAAGGAGATCTCCAGAAACCTAGCATGGAACACACGGAAAAATATTCATTTAATGAGAACCCCGAAAAGGAATTTAACTGCTGAGATGGAATTCTCATGGTCAACCGAGGGCCCACATTTTGTAAATAAAAACCTAGTGGCTATTTGCTGACAGGGGCTTCTCACATATTTTGTAAACTGGAAAAAACCTCAGAATGAAGTCTCGGCTTCCTGCAATATGCCCCCACTGTTTACACTGAGGAAAGGAAAACTGTAAACAGTCAACCACCGCAGAGAAACCCTGGGTTTATCTTTCTACCAATGAACTGAGACCTGCCCTGCCCAATCAGAACTGCTCAATTTGGTACCTCATTTACGTAAAAGGGCCTAATTGAGAACCTGGGTGGGGACTTTCACTGTGAAAGGCAGCCTCCCATTTATCTCAGTGGAACACAATTTAGGTTGCTGCCTGAACTTGTATCTCCTGGGATGCAGCTCTTTTTTGCTCAAGTAAATGCTTTGTATTCTTTATTACAGTCTAAAATAAATTTTGGTATACAGTAACAGAGGCAGCAATGGGATTGCAGAGAGTGAGTGTTTTCTGATTGATCCCTGGCAGCATCCTGGATTCGTAAAAAGTACCAGCAAGAGACCATTGTTCTCTACCATCTCCTCTGGCCATCCTGGCCATTGATAAGAAGTCATCCTGGACCTGAAATTCCCTCCTTGGTTGAGGTTCTGACCTTTATTTTTAACATTTTTTTTTCTTTTTCTGTTTGCTGGCTTCCACTCTTCTGAGTGGAAGATTCAGATTCAGGATTTCTGTCTCCTTTTGTTTTCAAGTCAGATATTTAGGTTTCTGTGTTCTCGTCTCCATTTGTCTACATGGAGCACCTCACGAAAGGGAAAGCACTTCAACTGGGTTAGGGCTTGGTCCACATGGTTTTTCAGATGAGGAAAGGAAGTTTCAGCCTTGGCCTACACAGTGGTGGACCTCGTCCATAGGCTTGGACTCGGCCCTGTCGTAAAGGTTTGTGAGGATGTTCATGCTTCAGATGCACTCCAGGGGACGCTTTCATCAGGTGAGTACAAATGAGTAACCCATGTGAAAGTTATAATTGCCTAGGTCTCTGAACAAAATCACCTGAGGTGATTTACAGCTATTATGGTATCTGAGGGTTCTTCTTTCTCCCCTCTTCTTTGCCTCCAGACATGGGGCAATCATAATCTTGTGCTCAAACTCCACTTTGGCACCATCTTTCTCTAGGAAAATTTGCCTCTTTTAAATTCAGGTCGTCTGTAGCTGCTCTTTACTTTCTAAGTTTTCCAACTTTCATGTGAATACTTGCTTTCTATTTTGTTTGTGTTTGTGGATATATCCACCTTAAAGGGCACCCTTAAAAGAGAGGATCTCTTACCTATGAGAGCCAATGAAATGCATCCTTTGATCAATTATAAATTGATTTTTAGAATGGCTTTCAAGGAATTCTTACAGGATGCAAAACTTTGGCCATCTGAGCAAAATGTTAACTTAGTCCATCTTCCAGAAATATAATTTGGATCTAGTTTTTCCCCTGAGTTTTGTATTGTGCTTGGGACATACAAGCTGACATTTTAAAATGAAAGTTATGAGATCTCTGTCTGTGTTTGTCTCTGTGTTTATATATGTCTATGTATATAAGTTATAGATATGGCATATTTCTACCACTGGATAGTGTTGCTAAGATTAATTTGTAATTTAAAAATTAGGTTATAAATAAGTCATATTTAATTGACTTAAATGACTGAGTGCTTATACAAATTGGAGAAATAACAGAAACTAACTCAAATGCTTTCAAGTGCACATGACCTAGAATTAATCTCTAGCAAATAAAAGCTAGCTTAATGTTGATTTAATTAAAGTGGTCATGCCTTTAATAAAGAAAAATAATGAAAATATACAGCTTTCATTTTACCTGGGTTTATATTTAAATGAGTTTATATTTTCTCTGTTACAAAATTTGTCAGCAAGAAAATAAGATAATGGTTAATTGCTAAACATTAGCAAATAAAATACTGAAACATTAACTGTTAAATAAGTCTATATTTATCTACTTTTGACTTATTAGAGAGAAACTAAGAGATAAAATTGAATCTGTCGACTAAATTTTTTTTTTTTCCTTTTTTGAGTAAGCATATGTTAGTGCTGAGCTGATCCAGAAGGGAAGGTTTGGTGGTGAGATGCCCAGTTGGAAGAATGCACAAGAGGCCGAAATGAGAATGAAACAGCAGGCACCAACTTTATTGTGGGGGCACACTTCTGTTGCAGAGAGTGCAGTTCTATTGCGGAGAGCAGGCTTCTGCTTCTGCTCTTCTACTATCCTTTCTGTGCTCCTCTTCTGCTCATCATGGGACCTCATGGCTCCACACATATCAGAGAACAATAGTGGCATTAAGCCACACATGCGTGATACAATAAGGTGAATTATATTTACATATTTTAGTCACAGGCACCCTACTACATTAATGTAACATTCTAAATCTAGGTCTTATTCCTAGCCGCAGGCCTGGAGCACAGCCAGACCTGGGACCCACCAAGCCTGGGACCCAAGGAATATGTTTCTAAAATTATGAAAGATATTTTCAGTAAAAGAACCTATCTTTCTAGAGGTTATGAAATAGATTAATAAATTTGCCAATCTAAAGAATGCTGATAGATTACTTATTTTTCAATAAATTCAACTCGACTCATCATTTAACTGAATTTAGCGAAGCTCTCAATTTTCAAGTTACCAAAAGATTTTAGAAACTATTTGCTGAAAAGTTTACCTGAAAACTCTGATTCCATTTATGTTTTGTTAAACAAAGAGTGCTCAGGTAAACCAAACCTTCGTAACATTAAAAGAGCTAAATTTTGCTTCTAACCATTTACATTCCTGTAATTGCTTGTAAAGTTTTTAATTGTTATCAAAATTAAATGAATAATTAAAGTAAGAGAATCTTTTTTTAATAAAAGGTGGAAACAAACTGAGCTTATATGAGGTTCGAGAAATGGATTTTAATCAAAATATCCTCTTTTCAGGGTTAACAATGAACTAATGATAATTTGTATGTATTCTTATTGGGTAGAAGCATTCCTGTGTCGAAGGGCTGTAGCCTCAGCAGTTACTAAAATACTTTGAGAAAGGATTTTTCATGCTTGAAAAATCCCCATAAAGTCCCATAGTAATCGAAGAAACCCACTGTACAAGACAAATTCTACATCAGGTATGCAAAATTTGGCCAGTATTAAAGCATTTCCATTGTGTTTATCCTTCCTAGTCAGTCCTCTGGCTTTGTGGAACAAACCAATGAGACAGTCAAAATTAAATGAGAGGAGTTTGGAGAAACATGGCAGAGTGAGAGACATCCCCAGATCTCTCCCCTTGAAACAACGATAAGCTGAACACCTAAAACTCAACAAAAAACACCCAAAATGCACACCAGCACATCTGAGCATGGGATCTGCGCATGAGAGCTACCACAGATCAGAACCTCGGGTGTTGGGCGGTGGCCTGGGAGAAACAAAGAAGCTGCCTCTCCCAGCAGGACCTCCCTGCAGGAGGAGGGGTAATGGAGAAGGTGCGGCGGGTTCCCTGAAGAGCCCTACCTGGGAGAGCTGTGAGCTCCACACACTGGCAGCAGGGCCCAGTCATCAGGGCAGAAAGCAGAGAAATGGGAACAGCAGAAAAACAACAGCTGATTTTCACCAGCTGCAGTTGGAGGCTGAGCCACAGCCTCCAACCCCCAACCCAGAGGGCTCCTCCCCTCATATCCTTTGAGACCAAACACTGCGGAGTCCAGGGGAATCTGAGCAAACTCTACTGAAACTGCCGGTTACACTGACAGGGACTGAAACTGAGAGTAGTGAGCATGATTAAACATCTATAAGAAATAAAAAGGAATTATTAAGGCTTTATACAAAGCAGAGGGATCCAAGAGGTTTAGATGGCCCCTGCTGGAAACCAAAAGAAAAATGCCTTCTTTGCAACAGGCTAAAGAGACATTTATATAATAAATCTTCTTTTTGGAAAAAAAGCAAAATACACTTCCATTAATGCCATGAACAACCAAGGTGACAAGGCATCTCAAAAAGAAAGAGAAAAATCTCCAGAAAATAAGCTTATAGACATAGAAATATGCTACTTAAATGACAGAGAATTCAGGATGGTACTTCTGAAAAAACTCAATGAGATCCGAAACAAATCATATCAACAATTTCAGGAATTTGAAAAAACAATTAGTTGAGCAGAATGAGTTCTTTAGCAAGAATACTGAAACCCTCCAAAATAACCAAATAGAACTTCTGGAGATTTTAAAGAACATACTGCAAGAGATGAAAAATGAAATAACAAGCTTGGGAAATAAAGTCAACCAAATAGAGGAAAGGATCAATGATATCGAAGACAGAAATCTAGAAATAAGTCAGAAGGAAGAAGAGTGAAACAAAGAATGAAAAATAATAAAAGAGAAAGACAAGAATTAGCTGATACCATCAGGAGAGGAAACATAAGAATAATGAGCATTATCAAAGGGGAGGAAAAGGAGCAAGGATTAGAAAGCATTTTCAGACAAATAGTTGATGAGAATTTCCCAAATCTAAGGAATGAGCTGGAGCTTGGAATTCAAGATATCAATAGAACATGCAATTATCGCAACCCAAAAAGAACTTCTGAAAGACATATTGTATTAAAATTATCAAAAATCAATCACAGAGAATTCTCAGGGCAGCTGGGAAAAGAAAGACAGTAACCTGTAAAGGAAAACCTATTAGATTATCATCGGACTGCTCAGCACAAACCTTACAAGCCAGAAAGGAGTGGAATCAAATATTTAAACTATTAAGTGAAAGGAACTACCAGCCAAGAATAATGTATCCAACTAAGCCCTTTTTTAGATATGAAGGAGAAATACAGACCTTTCCAGACATACAAAAATTGAAAGAATTCACTACTACGAGGCCTGCATTACAGGAAATACTGAAAGGGGTCAGCTCACCAAAAACAAAATGACAAAAAAAAAATACATAATTAAGAGTAAGGTGACTATCAGGCAAATAGAAGTAGAGGAGTGCAGCCCTTCCTAAGAACAGAGCATTATAAGCTTAAACGATAAGAAGTGAATTGTTATAACAAGATAGCAATGAACGCTCAGCATACATAGGGACAAATTGAGACAACAATAACTGAAAAGGGGAGGATTCAAAGATCCAAATTTGCAAGGGTGTATGGATATAAGGGACGCCCAGAAAAAAATGGATGACTCTGTGTGTGTGTGTGTGTGTGTGTGTATAACTATCTTTTTCATAGTTGTAATGGAAACCACACACCATAGCGTCAGAACTAAAGTATATAACATAAAAAAACAAGAGTGACCAGATGGAAAATCCACACAAGTGAATCAAAATGATGAAAACGAAAACACAAGGACAGGGAAGCAATGGAAACACCGAGCTACCAGAAAGCAAAAGATAAAATGGCTATAAGAAGACCTCATATTTCAATAATCACCCTAAATGTAAATGGACTGAACTCACCAATAAAAAGACACAGAGTTGCAGATTGGATGAAAAAACAAAACCCAACTATATGCTGCCTCTAGGAGACACATCTCAGCTCCAAAGACAAATATAGACTCAAAGTGAAAGGGTGGGAAATGATATATCAAGCAAATGGCATTCTGAGAAAGGCAAGAGTAGCCTTTCAGACGAAATAGACTTTAAAATTAAAAAGTAAAGAAAGATTTGAGAGATACTTCATAATAATAAAGGAAATCATGCACCAAGAGGACATAACACTTCTTAATATCTACGCTCCCGATCAGGGAGCCCTGAAATATGTAAAGCGATTACTACCAGAACTAAAGGGAGAAAAAGACCAAAACACTATCATAATAGGGGATCTAAATAGCTCACTGTCGGATACGGACAGATCATCCAAACAGAAAATCAGTAAGGAAATTACATCCTTAAATGACACATTAGACCAACTGGACATAATTGATATTTACAGAGCCTTTCATCCCCAAACAGCTGCTTATACATTCTTCTCCAGGGCACATGGTCAATTCTCAAGGACTGACCACACACTAGGACAAAGAGATAGCATCAACAAATATAAGAGCATTGAAATAATACCAACCATCTTCTCTGATCATAATGCCTTGAAACTAGATCAACTATAAAAAGAAAGCGGGAAGAACCACAAATACATGGAGATTAAACAACATGCTACTGAAGAATAACTGGGTTAGAGAAGAAATAAAAAGAGAGATCAAGAAATACATAGAAACAAATGATAATGATAGTACAACATATCAGAACTTTTGGGACATGGCAAAAGCGGTCATAAGAGGAAAGTTCATATCATTACAGGCCTATCTCCAAAAACAAGAATGAGCCCAAATAAACAACCTAATGCTTCATCTTAAAAAATTAGAAAAAGAAGAACAACGGAAGACTAAAATCAGCAGAAGTAAATAAATAATCAAAATTAGAGCAGAAATAAATGAAATTGAAAACAAAACAAAAGCAATAGACAAAATAAATGCAACAGAAAGCTGGTTTTTTGGGAAAGTTAATAAAATTGACAACCCCCTGGCTAGACTCACTAAAGAAAAAAGAGAAAGGACACAAATAAACAAAATCAGCGATGAAAGGGGGAAATTATTACAGACACAGCAGAAATCCAAAGAATCATATAAGAATACTATGAAAAAGTATATAATACCAAATTTAAGAATCTAGAAGAAATGGACCAGTACTTAGGAAAATACAACCTTCTTAAACTGAACCAAGAACTGGAAATCTAAATAGACCAATCAGCAGTATGGAAATGGAAACAATCATCAAAAACCTACCAAAAAGTAAAAGTCCAGGACCAAAAAGATGGCTTCACCAGTGAATTCTACCAAACATTCAAAGATTTAATACCAATTCTCTTCAAACTCTTCCCAAAAATATAAGAGGAGATAATACTTCCTAACTCATTTTATGAGACCAATATTACCCTGATACCCAAACCTGGTAAAGATAACATACACACACACACACACACACACACACACACACACACACACACACACACACACACACACACACACACACACACACAATAAAACTACAGACCGATATCTCTCAAGAACACAGATGCAAAAATCCTAAATAAGGTACTAGCAAACCAAATACAGCAACATATTTGAAAGATTATACACCGTGATCAAGTGGGTCTCATCCCAGAGGCACAGGGATGGTTCAACATAAGCTAATCGATTAATATGATACAGCACATAAATGAATAGAAAATACAAATCATATGATCATATCAATAGATGCAGAAAAAGCTTTCGACAAGTTGCAGTATCCATTTATGATCAAAACACTTAACAAAATTGGTATAGAAGGAAAGTACCTTAACATAATAAAGGCCATATATGACAAACACTCAGCCAACATTTTACTTAATGGTGAAAAGCTAAAAACCTTCCAAGATCAGGAACAAGGGAAGGCTGTCCACTATCACTGCTCATTAAATATAACATTGGAGGTCCTAGTGAGTGCAATCAGACAAGAGAAAGATATAAAAAGCATTCAAATAGGAAACAAAGAAGTCAAACTGTCACTATTTGAGGATGACATGATTCTCTATATAGAAAACCCTAAATACTCCACAAGAACACTACTAAAAACAATAAGCAGATACAGTAAAGTTTCTGGATACAAAATCAATGTTCTAAACTCCATGGTGTTCCTATACTCTAATAACGAAATGTCAGATAAAGAAGTGGAAAAAATAATTACTTTTGCAATTGCAACAAAAAGAATAAAATAACTAGGAATAAATCTAACGAAACATGTGAAGGACCTATATAATGAAAACTATAAGACCCTATTAAAAGAAATCGAAGAAGATACAAAGAAATGGAAAGATATTCCGTGTTCTTTTTTTTAATGCTTACAGCACCTGGTCTTTCTAGGTGGTCTCTCATCCAAGTACTAAACAGGCCCAACCCTACTTAGCTTCCAAGATCAGACATTGGTCTTGTTCAGGGTGGCATGGCCATTGACCATGGACCGTGGATCCACTGGGGTGCAAACCCAGGACCTTTTGTGTGTAAAGAAGATGTGCTAACTGCTACACTATGGAACCACGTCCAATATGTCGTGTTCTTAGATTCGAAGGATCAACATAGTTAAAATGACCATATTACCTAAAGATTATACAGATATAATACAATTCCCATCAAAATCCCATCAGCTTAAAAAAAAAAAATAGGACAAAAAATAATCAGACCTGTATAGAAGCACAAAAATCCCCAAATTGCCAAAGCCATCTTTAGAATAAAGAACAAGGCTGGAGGCATGAAATTATACTACAAAAGGACAGTAATCTAAACGGCATGGTATTGGCAGAAAAACAGACACATAGACCAGTGGAACAGAATCGAGAGTCCAGAAGTAAACCCATATTTATATGGGCAAATAATTTTTGACAAAAAAAGCCAAAAACATACATTGGAAAAAAGAAAGCCTCATGAATAAATGTTGCTGGGAAAACTGGAAAGCCACCTGCAAAAAA
>NW_006442484.1:4332536-4377343 GCF_000325575.1 Pteropus alecto
TGATATCACTTATAGGTGTGATATAAACCTAAAAGCAACAAATGAACAGGACAAACAAACAGAGACTCATGGTCATGGACAATAGACTGGTGGTTACCAGAGAGTAGAGGGAGAGAAGGAAGGGGGAGGTGGCTGAGGTAAAGGGGGTCAAATATGTGGTAACAGAAAGAAATCTGACCATGGGAGGTGAACACACAGTGTAAACATATATATGCCTTACTGTTAAAGTGTACAGCTGAAACTTATTGGATTTTGTTAACCAATGTCACCATACAAAATAAATAAATTAATTAATTAATCAATTAATTTAATTAAAATTTAAAAATTCAATGAGAAACGCTTGTTGAATTTTTTAAATTTTCCTTAGCCTAAACTCTTCCCTTGGTATTGCTTAGTGTAATATCTACTCCCTTTGGTAAACCTCGATTTTTTCCTTTTTAAATCATCAGATGAAAACCTATAAGACTTAATTGGGCAATGTATGAACCTGTCTTATTAAGGAGACCCTCTGACTTATTGTAAATAACTTATCTTTGCAGTTCCCTTGTACAAGGAGCTGTTTTAACCTATATACATTTTCCTGTATTTCTGACCAGTCCTGGAAGCCAAATTTGTATGTCCTGGTCGAATGCAGTGATGCTAATTCGTGAAAGGTACATCATTTTAAGTGTGAATAATTTCTTTTATATTGCTAGAAGGATTTTTAACCTCAATATATTTTATCAGTTATTCAAGCAGAATTTTAATTGAGGTAATTTAGAGCAACACGGTAATATAAGACTGATGGCTATGAAAAACTGTCATATATAATATTTATAAAAATTTTAGAATGTGTATTGTCTTAAACTGAAAGAAAATGGATAATTTTAAATATAAGAAAATTTCGTTCAGGTAGGAGTAATATCTCAACAGTAGTCAGTCTGCCAGATTAAGGCTATAACTTTCTCACTTCACTCTCGGGCTAATTGTATTGAATACAGTTCAGTATTTTGAAGACTACTTCCCTTGCAGGTTTCTTATCTTCTACCTCATGCCAGTGTTTAAAATTTAAATGCATTTTAAGTGTATGTCAGAGAGAATAAGCCTAACATTTTTAAAAAACCTATTAGTATGGATAACACAATATAATTTTCAAGTTAATGATTCTGTAAATCACATTATTTGAGTTAAAGTGTGCCATGTGTTAGATCAGTATTTTCTTTGAGGCAGAAAGAAAAAAAAGTTTTTTCCAGATATCGTCCACCAAACAGTACTCATGCCCACACTTAGGAGCTATAGACGATTCTGAAAAAAATGAGATTTGTTCCTATTCACTTAGAAATTTTAATTTGATAGAAAAGATCAAACTTGTCTGACAATTAGGGAAGAGTTTGTCTTCAGTGGCAGTTGGTCTTACCTTCTCAATCATTGATCCAGAGAATGTTTGAACCAGAGACAGGATTTTTGTGGCAGATGGGCTTATTGTACAAATCAGTGATATTCTGAAACCTAGTAATTCAATTCACTGAACACTTTAGCATAGACAATGTAATAACACTATATAAGATTCATGAGAATGGGCAAAAATGGTAAAAAAGTTGAATTATAGCATTTTCACCTTTGAAAGTATGATGTATTGAAGAGGGAGGAACATTTAAAATGTTTCTTCTAATAAGATAACATTTTGGTGAAGCCAGGTTAACACTAAAATGAATGCTTAGAAATTCAGAGATATGGGGTCTTCATCTTCATAAATTTGAGCTTTTGCTAAATTGGTATAATCCATTACACATTAATACTATGTTCATAAGGATTTTATTTTATTAATCATTACAATTTCAGAAACAATAAATTGCATGGTAAACAGATTATTATGTATCTTTGTAAATTTCAGTATAATTCTAGTGCTTCTGTGAATATAAGTGGTATTTTTTAAATCCAACACTAGTTTTTGTATATAGCAAATAAATCCAGTTGTATAATTTTAATGTCATCATTAGAAAGCATATGACTATGTTTTTTGTTTGTTTTTATTCCTGATTTCTTTGAATCCCATTCTTTTTAGCTCTTCTCAGATGTAGCTGAATCTTGCTCATTCCAAGATGATACCAGGTAAAATTTTGAGATTAATATGGCACCGCTCTATGAGATATAATGATGTGAAATCTAACCAGAACAATCAGTAGAATAGTCCACTCAGCTACTAGAGCTATCAGAACTCAACAAAGATCTTTAGACTCCCTGGCCTACTGGTCCTCAATAATAGTGTTGTCTTAGATTATCCGTTTGCAGCCTAAGGAGGAGTTTATGCCATACCTAATATTTCTTGCTGTACTTGGTTAAAATACCTCTTCTCAGGTAGAATTAGAAACAACCAAGCTTCTTAAACTTACGAAATTTCCTAAGGGACATTCTTCTTTTACCATGAGTTCCACTAGTTGGTTAAGATTTAAACTTTCCGATACTTTCACCTGGCTCCTAACTGTGCTCAGGATTATTTCAAGGTCTGGATTGCAAATTGTTCTACTCACCATTGTTCTAATTTGTTTAATGTACCTGTGTTGCTGCAAATTTGAGGTACCGAGATAAGGAATACAAGGCTCGGGGAGTTGGAATAAAATGCGGGGAGCCATAGGCAACTGTGACAGAGCTCTTTTTTCCAGCAAGGACACAGCCAGCCTCAGAGGGCGGGAGCATCTTTTTATACACAGGTTAACGATAATGGCACACTGCCAGATAACAGAAGCCTGCGCATGCGTACCAGGCACATGGTTGCATGAGGGGAGAAGTGCTGAGTCACTTCCATCTAGAAGCTGTTAAGGGTGTCAGGAGAGAGCCTGACTGCAGCCATCTTTCTCCTCACACTCTACCCCTTCAGGATTTCTCCTGTACACCTATGCTGTCTTGGCAAGTGATTGCTGCAGGAGGACAGAGCTCTGTACCCACAGGCCACAACAACAATATAGGGAACAACAAAGTGCTGCTAGAAGGCAGTCTCCACCTCCTAGGAGAGCTAAGACCCTGTGCTAAGTGAAGGTTAGGCTTGCTCATCACTCCTGCAGAGGATCCCCAGTGAACCACTGGACTTCCTATATTTCATGGAAGAGACCTGCCAAAGATTGTGAGATGTGCTGGTGGTCTGGGATGTAAAAAAAAAAAAAAAAACATTTAGAGTGGAGAATGGCACAAGTGGCCCCTCAGGCAACAGTTAAGATGTCCAAAGCCATACGATTTTGTAGTACTACTTTTCTAAATTGATCTACTTCACCAAATTACCAGACTAAGGGCTTTATGCATATAATTCAAGGTTCGAACAGTATGTTCTGCCAAAGCTGTCACTTGAGTTTCCACAGGCAGAAAGATAGCTAAGGAGTAATACCACCATGGGGTCCATTTAGTGCAGATATGTTGTGAATAATACACATCCCAATTTGTGGGGTGCTGTGGGAGTGCCTACCACATAGTTTCTGGCAAATATGGGCATCCCCAAGTATAGCGGTTTGTCCAATATGCGGGAATATAGGGCCAACCATAGGCCCCACATACCCATAGGCTTCCTGGGGGCAAAATCATAATCGGGTGGATGCCGGCATACTTTTGTCCTGTCCACCAATGCTTGGTAAATAAGATAGTAGTTATGTTTTGGCATAAGGGATGTTGCACACACCCTAACAGTCAGTACCCCATGTTTCTTTCAATGTAATGGGGCACATCCTCAGTCACCTCCACCCCTTTACTAGTCAGCCATGACAATCCATCATGTACCGAGTACCCTAGTAAGAGATTGTCCAGATCATGCTGAGCCCTTCTTTGTAAAACCACTCAAATACGAATGACAGTCCAGTCAGGCGATTGGGGTCCCTAATGGGTCAGCCGAACCCATGCAATGACATTAGCTACATGTATAGGCCAGGGCAATCCTGCAGAGGCGCTGACAGGAAATTCCGTGCAGACCCAACAGTGTGAGACATTAGTAATCGTGGCATAGGTATGTGCCCAATCAACCACAGTATTTGCATACAGTGGCTTAAGGTCGAAAAGAAAGGGAGAACAACAGTAACAACACAAGGTTCCCCTTAGGATGGTACATTCTTTTTCATCCATTTCTCCTGCAGGATATCTCACAGTTATCTGTGGTAGCCAGTCGGCCATTACCCGAGAAATGACCTGCAAGTTTACATCTAGACCCTTGCCCCACGAGGCTATTAGGCCTACCCACCAACAGTGCAGAGCCCTTATTTTCCATGGCCAAGTCCGTTGCACTGTTTCTCCCCTTTTTAGACAAGTAGGGGCATGTGGCAATATGTTACCAATGAGTCTATGACCAGGTTTCAACAGAGTTTGAATGGTAGTGACCTGTAACTGAATTGGGGCCACAGCCCTATGAAAGAGCAGCTCTACTGGAGAGGGACCTCCAGCTCGAGATCGCTCATTCAGGCCCCACAACATATCCCACAGGCAGGATACCCAACCTCACAGTTCCGGGTGACTGATGGTTACTCGTAGGTGCTGTTTCAACAGCCCGTTGTAATGCTCGATCATGCCCACTGCCTGGGGATTATACGGGGCATGCTCTTTCCACTGAACGTCCATTTGCTTGGCCCACATTTGAACCTCATGCCCAGTAAAATAGGTCCCTTGGTCACTTTCTACTACTAACAGCCTACAGTAAAAGGCTCATAAGTGTTCGAGAGCTTGTACAGTATGTTTTTGGTCTTCAGCCACACAGGGCTATGCAAACAATAACCTAGTGGCCATGTCTACTGCCGTAAGGGCATAAAATGCCCCTTAAGCTTTTGGAAGAGGTCCTATATAATCTCTCTGCCATATGGTTAATGGGCCCCTTCCTCTAATCACTTGTGCATGCTCTCGTTTCATGCGGCAAGGATGTGGCGTTCCCGGCTGCATACCAGACACTTGGCACAGGCATCTGTGACATCTTCAGGGGAAGGTTCCATTGTTGTTTCACTGTCCACACAGTTTTGGTACCGCATGCTGCAATTGTCTGTGGAGCCAGTGCGCCACGTCAGTGGCAGGAGCCTTTTCCAGTCATCGCACACGTGAGAGCACATCTTCATTTCCTGGAGTCACCAAGGGGACATGACCCATAACATGATACACAGTTACGTCCTTGTCTTGTCCTGTCTCCCATAGGTCTTGCCACATGGCTTGTCCCCATAAGGACCTATGGCCCACTAGCCAGTTTTGCCATTTCTACATAGACAACCATAATGTCAGGTCTTTGAACATAGTCCAATTGTCAGTACAAATTGTCAGTGGGCCATCTTCATGGGCTATAACCATCCACACAGCCCATAGCTCAGCTTATTGGCTGCTTTGGCCTGTATCATACCAAATGTGATCAGTCGCTGGTTGCACCCCTACAGCCACCCACTTGGCTCGCTGCCCCCTACTGGACCCACTGTGTACCACACATCGGTGGGCATGGGAGGCTTCCTTTCTTTGTAGGGGGACGTTTCTAAATCTGTAGGAACTGCTATGTCCAGTATATTGTCAGTGGTAAACTCAGCTGGCCCTAAAACCATCGTAATTCCATGGCCAGAGGGCTAGCAGCTATGGCACTCCATTGTTTCAGATAGGCACCCCATTTCATCAGGGTAGGGGTTTGGGCCACCCCTGTTTCGAGGGCCTGTATCCATGTGCACAACCAACCTTGTGTAGGGTAAGTGGTGAGCACTTGCACTTTGGCCATGCCAGTCACTGCCTCAGTGGCCTGTAAGGCTACATTTATAGCCACTAATTGCTTTTCTATTAGGGAGTGCCAGCTTTTTGAACCTTTCCAATTGTTGGAACTAAAAACTCACTTGGGTCCTAGTTTGTTCTGAATGTTGCCATAAGCCCCAGCCATATCCTTCTGCTGTACATGCACGCCAATTCAAAAGAGTTTACCTGGCTCTCTTACTTGTAGTCTTACAAGTAAGTCTTACCCCCATAGCTGTCTATATAGGAGTCTGGTCCAGGGAATCTGTCTGGATTTCCATAGATAAGACTGCAGTCAGCCCCAGTATCCTAGCCCCAGTGCTAGGACTCTTTGAATGGAGAGACCAGTGGATTGCCAATTCCACGTGCGGCCTCCAGTCCTCACCTGTCCCCTCCAAATGGGCACCTCAGCCTTATCCCTAATCACGTAGAGTCAGCAAAGAGTCCTGGGGTTTCAAAAAGTCCTTCAAGGTCAAAGGCCTAGCTCTTTCGGTGAGAGGTTTCTGTCCATGCCTAAATTGTTGTTCAAGTTTTAATTGCTGCCACAATTCTAATAATACTGCATTAGGCTGGTGGTCTATCTTGTGTTGATCAACTCCTGCAGCTAGCAAATCAGTCTATATTTGTGTTCCGGTCATCTGAACAGGACCCTGCATAGGACGTTTCTTTTTCTTCTCAGCCCTCGGGAGTCTGGGCATTACTGCACGAACACTTCTGCCCCTTACCTCACAGCGTCTCCTCTCTATATTCCCCAGAGCAGCCATTGCTGTAGTCACTTTATGTACCACATAAGGAGCCAGGATAGTGTGAGGAGAAAGAAAGATGGCTGTAGACAGGCTCCCTCCGGATACTCTTAGCGGCTTCCAGATGGAAGAGACCCAACACTTCTCCCCTTATGTAACCACGTGCCCCGTAGCCATGTGCAGGCTTCTGTTATCCAGCAGTGTGCCACTATTGTTTAACCTGTGTATAAAAGGCACCACTGCCCTGTGAGGCTGGCTGTGGCCTTGCTGAAATAAAGAGCTATGTCACAGTTGTCTACGGCTCCCCGCATTTTCTTCCAACTGCCCAAGCCTCATGGCCCTTACCTCAGTACTTCGAACATGCAGTAACACAGATAGCAATCAATAAGCCAAAAGTGGTAGAGGGTGTGGTCCCTAATACTAGGTCCTGCATGCTGGTCATAAACTGTTCATCATCCAGTTCCCGCATATTCAAATTAAACATGGCTTGTTGCATGCCCAGTTCATGAAGGATCTGCACTAATTCAGCATATATTTGCCATTTATTCAAATTTGGGGGGAGTTCTCCAGCAGTAAACCATTCCATCAGGGTTTGGTTCTCCTGATCTTGAGCCAAGCAACAACTGTTCTGTAGATTCTGCCATAATGATGGCTCTACAGTTAGTTATTGGTTATCTATGCCAATTTCTCCATCTCAGCAGGGGAGCACATAACACTGTCAGTCCGCTCGTCTCAAAGGCGCAGCAACCAGGCCAGCAACGGTTTACCAGGTCGCTGCCATTGTTTCCTCAAATCCCATAATTCCGTTACTGTGAGGCCACCAGCTTGTAACTCACCCAGACCTAGGGGTTGTCTGTGCTTTACCTTTTGAAGTATCATGAGCCGTACTTGTGGGCGGACTTCTTCCAGGACATCTTCTCTCACCTCTGAGGGTGATTTAGAGGGTAGACTTCTTTGGAGCTCAGCTTCCAGTTGTTGCACTCTCATGTCCAAGGCATCTGCCTTTTGTCAAAGTTTCTGTACCTGCGTGGCCTCTGCTAGAGCTTCGTCCATATTCTGCTTCAAAGCCATTAAAAGCACCAGGCCACTCCGCCGGCCCTGGCCCGTGCTTTCTCTGGCAAATGCTCCTCCAGGGAGCAGAGGACCTTCTCAATACTTATGGGAGACCCATCAACTGCCTCCCAAAGCTCAGGTAGATTCCAACTCATCAATACTGTCACCATGAGATACCACATGCTCTGTGGGTGCCACATGTCCCTCCCATCCTCCAGCAGGGCAGATGGCTCCCTTACCCGGGAATTCAGCTCGTGACTACACCAAGTGTGTTACTGCGGATTTGAGGTTCCAAGGTAAGGGGCACGAGGCTGAGGCAGTTGGAAGAAAATGCGGGGAGCTGTAGGCAACTGCGACATTCTTGCTGGAATAAAGAGCTATGTCGCAGCCAGCCAGCCTTGCAGGGTTGTGGTGCCTTTTATACACAGGTTAACAATAGTGGCACACTGCTGGATAACAGAAGCCTGCGCACGCATACTAGGCATGTGGTTACATAAGGTGAGAAGTGCTGAGTCATTTCCATCTGGAAGCTGCTACGAGTATCGGGAGGGAGTCTGACTACTGCCATCTTTCTTTCTCCTCACAGTACCTCATTGTTAAGCTATTGGTGATCTATATAACCAGATGCCTAAAACCTCCTATAAAGACTCAAGCGATGGTTGCATGAAGAATAGAAATGATACACCAAGTCACTACCTCCTTTCATTTAGAATGACTTGAATTCTTCCTGCTATACATGAATTGCTTGAATATAGTTCTGGATCAAGAAGATATAAGCTAACTAGGCTCATAAGTCTGATTGTCTTTTGCCAACTGTTTTTGATTTATCCAATGTTTGCGGAGTTATTGCCTGTTTCTGTTTTTTCAGTTTCTTTTTTATTCCAACCATTTCACGGGACAATGTTTAAAGGTCTAGCTAAAGCCTTGCTAATTTAATGCTTCACGGCAAAATGTGCCTCAGGAACCTTCCAGGTTTAACCAGTATCTGAAGAACTCTTTAAAGGTAAATGGTAGATTGCTAGCTGCTTAAATGGCTATAGCCCAATCTTGAGAGTCAAACCAAAGGATTAGATGAACCGAGAGCAGGTAGCCAAACCACTTCAGCATCATCATGGGACAAAACGCACCCAAAGCAAAGAAACCTGAGCGATCATGAACACTGTCAGCCAAGAGGTTTCAATTAAAGGGGTGTAATGTAGACCCCCAGAAGAAGGATTCATTTGATATCAACCCCAAAAAGGAATTTATCTGCTGAGATGGACTCTCCATGTTCAACTGAGGGCCTAAATATCATAAAAATTAAGAGCCTAGTGGCCATTTGCTTACAGGGACTTCTCACTTACTCTATATACCAGGAAGAACCTCAGACTGAACTCTTGGCTTCCCACACTATGCCCCAACTATTTATACTGAGTCAACCACTACAGGGAAACCCTGGTCTCGCCCTTTTACCAATGAACTGAGACCTGCTTTGTGCTACTCGAACTACACAGTGTGGTATCTCATTTATATAAGACAAGCCTGACTGACTTGAGTGGGAACTTTCTCTGTAAAAGGCAGGCTTCCCTTTATCTCAGTGGAACACAATTTATGTTGCTACCTAAATCTGTGTCTCCTGGACTACAGCTCCTTTTGCTCAAATAAATGCTTTTTATTCTTTTTTACAGTCTAAAATTAATTTGGTTTACACTAGCATGGCAGCTAGGATGCTCTCTACATGGTGTAGCATATAGGGAGGGCCCTATAGACCCAAGTCATCTGTAAATCCTATAGGTTCTACCTTTAAAACATACTCAGAATATTTTTTCATTCTGCTACCTCTTCTCTTATCACCCAGACTCAAAAAGTAAATTCCTCCTTCTCAATACTCCCTATCTGTCTTGCTCTGGTTATCCCCCTTCTCAGCACATACAGTGTACTAGTCAGTTTTCTGGGAAGTTAATTTAGAGAGAATCTATATTTCAAATACTGCCACGCTGATGACTTGATGCTATAATTGAGGAATAACAATGAGCTGTAGGTTTCAGATTCATGAGGCTCAGAAACCGGTTCAGCCCACATCTCTGGTCTCTATGAAATTTGAAGATAACCAGTAACATTTAATCTTCCTCAATAGTCACATTAATTGAGGCCAACATCATCCCTCACCTGAAATATGAAAATGGTTTACCTGGACTCCTGCTTTGACTTTTGCCTCTTATAGTTAGAGGGACTATAAAATATTACCCAAATCTGCAATTCTGAGAGTGAAAGGGGAACAATGATGATTACTCATTGCAATAGTCATAAATTGGAGCCATCTCTGGCAAACCAGGACATATGGACACCCAACTTAATCAATTATTCTTCTGGTGGGTAAAGTGAAATTTTTAAAAATATGAATATAATCTTATTAATCCCCTTCTTAAAATGCTGCTATGGTGTCCTATTCCCTCAAGAATGGGGCTTGCAAGTCTTCTCAGATCTCATCTCACTTTTCCTGTATGCTCCAGGCCTCCTGGCCTTTGTTCTAATCCCTGAAAGCACCCAGTCCAGTTTCCTCCTGAGGCCTCTGCAGTACAAACTCACTCTGTCCACATCCTCTTCCCCTCTCTTTTTGCACAACAGGCTTCTCAACCTTCAAATTTGTTCACAGATAATCTACTCTAAAAAGGCTTTATTATTCTATCAAAAATATCCTTTCTCCCTTTACACTCTATTGCTTTATTCTGATCATATTACCCTCCTTAATACTCAGCCTCATCTAAATGTCTATTTCCATTTGTATTGGTTTACTCTTCTTTCCAGAATATAAGCCTCAGGGAAACAGCAACTTTGCATTATCTTCAGTACTTGAATCAAGGTTTGGAACTGTAGAGGAGGAAAAATAATTTTCCCTCTACCCTTCTAAGTTCTTGGCTGGTAACTTTGCAAAAGTCAGATTAAGAAAACAAACAGAAGTTTATTAACATACATTCCTCAAGTATATATGAGACATATCTAAAGAAAAATGAATAATTTGCAGAGGTCGCTTAGAGTCAGGGCTTAAATACCATTTTCAGCGCAAGACAAAAGAGAAAGGTGTTGTGGGAAGTGACCAGGAAAAGTAAATTAGTTAAGTTTGTTATGTAGATTTAAGCAGGTTTCTTTTCCATTGTTAAGAGTGTCTTGTGACTTAATCATCTTTCTCTTTTAAGTACAGAGAGAAAAATACTCTTACAAATGAGGATTTACTTTATAAATGTAAATTTTCCTTACAAAAAGGTAACCTTTAGTCTATTTTCAGAGCTTCTTTTCATTTGCTATTTCTCAAAATAATCATCTCAAAATAATCCTTATGCCAAAGAGGCACATTTTGGGGCAGCACATGCTACTGTAGGAAGGAGGAAAGAGAACTGAAAAGTTAAATCAGCTATATTCAGAGACTGCAATATGCTGATCAGCCCTACAAGCAGACCATGAGGAAACCTGTAGAACAAAGGAAGATTTCTACTGGTATTGTTAACAAACCATTTCCCCACACTGTGGAAAAACAGAAACAGCAACAACAACAACAACAACAACAAAAAATAGGAAAACAGAGTCCTTATGAGTTGCCCTACACAAAATAAAATCATTCATTTCCTATGGCTAAAACCATGGGAAACGTATGGATCAAAGGCTGGGATTTGCCAGCATGCTTTTCACTCTACAGATTTTTATCTTTTCATGCTACTCTTATCGTCCCTCAGTCTTTTAAACTGTAATTCGCAGAAACTAAAGAATGATATATAAACTGAATTCCCCCAAAACTAAGTGTCCTTCTCAGTGTCTTTACTATGTCTCTCTCATTGTTCTTATCTCTCTCTATTGTCTCTGTCCCTCTGAGTCTCTCTTAGGCTCTCTCACGGCCTCTGAGAGGTGACAATGCTCTGTCTATAGCACGTTACCCTTTCTCTAATAAACTTTCCTTTTGACTCTAACTTTGGCATGTGCTTGAATTCTTTCTCGCACTCAGCCAAGAACCTTTTTCTCTCTCAGTGCAGGGCTTGAGTTTCCCCAACTCAGGGGAATTTGACCTGTATTAATTCCACTACCTTCCAGTATATACAGTTGTTAGGCAGATAGAGAGACATGAGTGATGGGGAAATGAAGGCCCAACCCGAAGACTTCCCTTAAGACCTCCCTGAAACACCCATTTTACGGTTTAAAATATCCTTACATCCTAAAATATAAGAAAGTAAAATCCACAAAATAGCCGCTGGTTTAGGAAGGCCACAAACACCTGCGCAGTTAGTACATACACTGTCCTTGCATGATCTTAGTTTCATTATATCATCATTATGATATCATACATATGCCCAGAAGTTCATGAATCTAATTATAACAGACTGAATTCTGGGTAACAGCATGTGCAGTAGACAAAGGGTTATATAACAGCCAAATGTCAATCAAATGGCCTCACATGCCAATCATCTAGCACCACCCATATAACCACTCATCAAGAGACTATAAGGTTTACTTCCTGAATTCTATGGGGCTGTGACGATTTCTGGCATAGTCTGTTTCACTTTTGAAATGTACTTTAATAAATCCTACTTTTCCTAAATTTTGCTGATCTGTAATTCTTTACTGCATTGGCAAAAAGAACTGAAGTCTCCCCAATGCCACCGGGGCAATGACAGATTTAGATCGCCCTCGAATTTGTACAAAGAATGAATAAATAAAACTTAAAATTATGTTCAATTATGTGATTATTATAACAAACAAATGAAAAGTTATAAAATTCTTTGTAAAATAAGAATTGATATGCAAAAGAGAGATGTTCTTTGGTAAATAGATGTCTCTCTCTTAGAAAGAGGCTATTATAAAGTATTGGGTCTATAGTTCTACCATCAACAGGCTGTACTCGAGAATATTATATGTTAAACTATCTCGTTGGTAGAATACAGTGGTGAAAAAGTTAAACCTGGTTGGTGAGAAAGAAATGTTGTAAAACACCAGAGATATGTAATCAGACACCCAATCTCTGGTGGAAATGTCCTCTATATTATATCTATTATGAGTGATAGAAATGCAGAAAACTGTATTCTTTATATCATTACATTTATATACAGCATAATTTTCCTTCCAGAAATCCTAGGCTGCATAGCCTGAAGGTATTCAATAAAACCGAGAGGGAACACTAGGAGTGAATCATACCAGTTTGACATTTCCAGTTCTGCTGTGACTGTCAGACCAAAATATAGTCCACAGGCCTCTTTTTCATTAGCATGAAACTGCCAGGTTTTAAAACAGTTTATCCTTTGAATTAATCTCCAACCTGTCTTTCACTGAGGCAGATACAGCTCTCTACATCAGTCTTCTTATTTTGAAACACTCTTATTTTTATTTGTATGCATTCTGGGTAATGAATAACGATCTTTTGTACTTAGAGAATGCCATTCTCTAAAATAGCTCCTAGCATTTTGTAAATGTTAACTCATTAGATCTCATATGGTCCAGAGCCATCTATCACACTGAGGTAGGTCAAAAGCATCATATTTCACATTTTACAGATGGAGGAATTTTAAGGACTTCAACCCAAGGTCATCTGCAGTCAGCAGCCAAATAGGAGAAGACCAAGCACAGAAATATTACTCCAGAATCAGACAAATCTCACTCTGCCCTCTGACTGAGCCAAGCTGGCCCTTGGGGTCTCAAGAAGACAGTGGCATTTGCCTTGTGCTCAGAGTTTAAATTCCAGATAGGGCTGGGGAATATGAAGTTGGTGACACTGCTTTTCCCCATTCACTTTATCATGGCAAAGGGCAATTAAAATGTATATCAAAGCATACCTCTATTCCATTATGTCTGAGGAAATTCAATTCAGTTCCATGCAATCCTCTGCTCTAGGCATTTTGCTGAGGTTTTAGAGATCACACAGTTCCATTTCTCACTCTGTTTATCATCCAGAGAAGAGGTGGTGCTGCTAAAGTCATACCTAGCCTCAGGGACCTAAACTGCTCTCTGTGACTTCCAGTTCCAGCCTTTAACCCTGTTTTTGCCTTTCTTGTGAAGCAAGTGGTCCAGGTAGTAACACATGGCATGGAATGCTCCGCAGTTTTCCTGAAACTGTGTCCTTCTTCCTCATCACAACCCTGAACATGCACCTCACAAATACAGAGCCAGCACTTTAGTCCTTGCTTTAGTCTGTTCTCTCTAGGGAATTCAGTCAAAGTGACTAGCTAAGGGAGAAATATCCAAAAACAATGAGAAATAGAGATGTTTCTCAATGCCTTTTTCCTAAAACAAATGGGTACAGCAGACATTGAAAAATTCATGGCAGAGTACTGTAGAATTTAGAAGTACATTCTATTTTGGTTCCATTAGCTTCGTCAATTATATCTTCCCTACCAAGGAGAACAGAGTTTTGTTACATTTCCCAAAGTATTTAGAGCAGGAGGGAAAGGAAGGAAATTCAGGCTGAGGAAAATGTTCATGCCCCAGTGTCTGTCTGCGCTTTATGTCCTGTGTCCATTCTCAGGAGTATTTCAAGTGCCAGAAATATAATAGAACTTGAAATATGATAGAAATTATAAATCAGTTAAATAACTTGTGAGATATAAATCACAATTCTATTTATTTTAAGACAATGTCAATATCAAATGTTTCCCTTTAAATTAGAAACTACAACGGAACAGCATAATTCCTGTGTACAGAATATACACACAATGACAGTAGCAGCAATGTAGGAACAAATGCTCCCTACTGTGAACACAGGACATAGGGAAATGATGACCACTTTGTCCTTCTGTTGTCCCATGCTCTAATTCCATCTTGGCTTACTTACCACCAAAAAAAGAAAGATGATTTGTTGGGGAATGGGAAAACTTTTTGGTATCCTTCAAACATTAACCTCAAATCCCTGTGTGTGTGTGTGTGTGTGTGTGTGTGTGTGTGTGTTTTAACTTTCACCTCAAGAGAAAGCTATACAAGTGAGCCACTCTTACAATTGCAAGAATCCCACTGAAATAGATGGAACTAAAAAAGAAATCAGGCTGTAGGAAAGTACTAATTTAACCAAGATTCACCAATCTAACTCTATTTTACAGCTAAATAGAATTTAATAAAATGGATATACACTTCTCTTACTGAGATATTTTTGGTTTGTTTTTAATTTTCTGTTATTATAATATTTTTACCTATGTACCTTTATATTTAGCCCTCAGTATATTTGTGGAAGAGAAGTATAAGTTTTGGATCTTTTTTAAAATGTTAATAGAATTCACCAATTTAGTGTCTAATTAAAGTGTATGGAATGTCTATTTTCCTACCCCACTGTCGATACTGGAATTTTCTAAAAAAGATCATTTTAGTTTTTCCACTTTTTATAGATGAAAGAAGTAATTCTCATAAACCTTTGTTCCTTTCTATATCATCAGCTCGGAATTTTCCTAAGGATGAAACATGAAGTTTCCTTGAAACCTATGACTGGCCTGGAGGTGGAGAGGTGAGCTGAGAAAAAAAAAATCTGAAAAAAGAAATCAATGATCATATGTGTCTGGACAATATGGGTTTCCGTGTGACTATAAATTAACCCCAAAGCTCTGAGGCTACAGAAAAATTGTAAAATTCACATATTTAATGGTCACTAAAGTAAGTCCTTCCCTGCCTGAATCGCTCTGGGTTCAAACAAAAAATCAAAATGAAAAGAATATATATATTAAGAGATTTATTACAAGGAACTAGCTTAGACAATTGTGAGAAACGGCTATAGAAGCTGAAAACCCTCAGGAAGGGCAGTTGGAACTGCTCTTAGGTATGAGGGAAGCTGCTCTCCACAGGGGGAGTTCCTTCCTTCTCTTCAGGAAATCCTCATCTCTGCTCTTAAGCACTTTCAGCTGATTAAATATGGCCCTAGCTGATTAAATTTGGCCCAACTAGATTATGTAGGATAATCTTCCTTACTTAAAGTCAACTGATGTTGGATGTCAATCACATCTACAAAATACTTTCATAGCACCACATGGATTAAGGTTTGATTGAATAACTGGGGACTATAGTCTAGTCAAAGTGACACATAATACTCATCCTTTATTTATTTAGTATAAGGAGAAGAAAGGCCTTAACAATTTTAATATTTGTAATTGTTATATCTCTAATTAAGCTGTCATTCTAAGGAACATGCATTTTCTCTTATTAATTAATTTTTAATGATTATAGCGGCTTTCCTTGCAAAAGCTGAAACTTGGAAACAACCAAAACCTATAAAGGGGTAAATGAATGATGCTACATCCATATCGTGGAATATTACTCAGCAATGAAAAAGAAGGTGTGCTTGTTATACTCAACAACTTGTATGACCTCAAGGGCCTGTGCTGAGTGATAAGAGCCAATTTCAAAAGGTCACACACTGTATGATTCCACATACACAACATTCTGGAAATGATAAAATTTTAGAAGTGGAGAATAGACTAGTAGTTGCTAAGGTTTAAAGACGAAGAATAAGGAAGATCTTTGTGGTGATGGAATACTTTTGTATCCTGATTGGGGTAATTGTTACCAACCTACATATGTGTTAAAATAACTTAGAACTACACATGGGACCACTCTCTACCATATTTTCAACTTCTTGTGGATCTGTAATTATCTTAAAATCGAAAGCTTAAAAAAGAAAGAAATGTATAGAATATGTAACATTGAGGTTGCGAAGAACTTGCTAAGGAAGACAGCAAATGGAAAAACTGTAAGTGAAAATAAAGACACAAGTGAAAATGTAAACACGTCACTTTTTTTGGTTTGGCAAAAGGCTGTATATAAAATCAAATAAAATCAGAAAATTATTTGCAATCCTCAAATTTTAGCTTTTTTTGTGGAGTCTTTGTAGTCCCCAAGAATGGCTCACTTCTCCAGTAACATATTATGTTTATCATTCATTTTGAGTTACCGTCTCACGGTATTAGCCATTGTTTTTTCTGTTTGTGAGCCTTATCTTGCCAACTGGTGTGCAAATTTCTTCAATTTAGGGGTCTCATGGAAGGCAGTATGGAAAAGTTGAAGGATCATGGTCTTGGTACCTCGAAGTAAATTTGAATTTCAAATTTACTGTTTTTTGATTCCATGTAAATTATAAAACTTGAGTCTTAGCTTAATTTTACTTGTTTCTAAAGAAGATTAATAAATTTGATGTTAGATGAAGAATAAATACACATAAGTATCCTGATATAGAGTAAGGGTTTAATAGATAATGCTATTCATATTATTAAATTTCTTTGTATCTTTATGAGCTCATAGTTAACTACATATATTAGGTATTAGATAATATTGTTAGTCAATTGATTTTTTAATTCTTTTTAAAAATCATTCCACTCTGTCCTGACATTTTTTATGAAACTCTTGCTAACCTATTCAGCCCCAAATTCCCCTCCTCTGCCATCTTACAAGCTTACTTTGTCTCACTGCTTCATAGAGACTTTAACACATTCTGCCTCTGATGAGACAAGGACTTCTTGGGAGCAAGACTTTTTG
Organism: Pteropus alecto; assembly: GCF_000325575.1. NCBI lineage: Eukaryota > Metazoa > Chordata > Mammalia > Chiroptera > Pteropodidae > Pteropus > Pteropus alecto. Next base: position 4,349,501 of record NW_006442484.1, read on the forward strand.
CTTTATTTATCTCTCTGTCAGGTACATAGCTTACAATGCTATGTGTTTGATGAATGAATGAATCAATAAATAAATCATTCAGTCCATCAAAAGCGATTGCAAACTTTTTGAAGCAAGGTGTATTTCGATTTTAATAGGCTTGCTAGAAAAATAGATGATAATTACTTCAGCCTGAAAGAAAAAAGAGCTTGAATTTTTGATGAATGGGATTTGCTGATGCGATGTGAGAATTGGTTCCGGGTGAAAATGCTGTTTCATGCACTCACTCATCTTTTCTAACATTTCCATTTGGTAGAAGAAATACCTGAAGCCAAATCCCAGTTCCTCCCCTCACTATTTGTAATAGTTATGTAAAATTGGACAAATCATTTATGCTCCAGAGGCCCAGTTGCCTCATTTTTATAACTGAACGTGATTATGCTTCCTACCAAGGTCTTGGTTTTTAAGATAGCACATGTGCAAATGGCTAGCAGAAGGTGGGTCTTCCTCACATACTTCCCCTCCCCTTCCACACATTCTCTTGCCTTTTCTCTGAGGTTACCAGCCTGAAAGCTCAGATCTGATTCTTACCATCAATGAGGCACGAAGTGATCACTCCAGTGCTGACTGCCTCCCAGTTCATAAGGCCGACCTTCTGAACTTTTCTGAATCTATTTCTCATGTTTCCCAGCTCTACATTATCTTAGGTAATTACTTTTTATAAAATGGTGATGATTATACCTCTGTCGTAGGTTGTAGTGAGGTTCAGTGTGGTCTTGCATAAATTAGAATTAATATTTAATGTAAGGCACTTGAGTGAGAAATATTACTGAATCAGAAAATATTACTGGACCATCTTAGCCATTTTCTATAAGATGGGGTTTGGGGGACAGGCTCCTTCACATTCATGATCTTCTTGTAATGCCTAAAAGATCTGTAACCGTGCTGATGAATGAGAGTCCAACTCTGGGACTTCAACACACAGAGCAACACACTTTCATTTCTAGTACAAAAATGACAAGCATTGCCAGCCACTTAAATAAAAACTATCTGTATCTTATAAGCATTTACAAACCACCAAAAAATAAATGAGTGGCCTTTCCCCATTATAGGAAGAAAAAAATGTGTCCCATTTAGATGAGATAAAAGTAGAAAATTGGCTATTTTCTATTCAATTGAAATAGTGGGAAAAAGAGAATTGAAGCATTTGCATTTTAATAAACCATCTGCAGGAAAATCTAACTGGAAAAAAAAAAGTAAAAGACCAAGGTTGATTAATCAAACAAACACATTCTGAGAAGCAGTCCTTCTCTTCCACGTTCTCTGAACTCCATCTGTGCTTTCTCTCTCTCCTTCAGAAGAAAGTAGATTTCTACATTTCCCTGTGATCTCACAGTGATCTCTGCTGACTTTCCTCAATGCTGCTGCTAAGTGGGACGCCATGCATGATTTCAATCAATCCTTTGATTATAAAAGTAACATTTGCATTCTCACTGGGATTATTTACTCCCCTCCATGACTACTCTTGGGAGCACAGGCATTGAAAAGATGTGGACAAGGAAATAACAAAGTCACTTTCTGTACTGCTCTGTTAGCACTGTTTTCAGATATATGAAGGGCCATCAGGGTAGAGAGGGTTAAACTTTGGACCACAGATTTTTAATCATTATATCATATAACTTCTAATAAGCTGAGCTGCCTAGAAAGGGAACAGGTAATTCGCAAAATAGTAATCTCCCTGTCATTCAATGTGTTCTAGCAGAAGCTAAGTGATACAGAGTTATATAGTAGTTGAGAAGTTAGATTAGATTCAACACAAATGATCCTATGGACTAAAAATATGTGTGTGTGTGTGTGTGTGTGCACGCGTGTGTGTGTATGTGTTTACTAAACTCTCTAAGAGTGAAAGAAAAGGAAATAAATAGGAAACATGGCTATTGCTATAAGGAGGGAGACTAGAGGAGGAAACAGTTATGATTAAAATTGTCTCTTTTTCTTCAGAAATTCTTCTCACGAGTGGAGGTTCGCTTTCCATTCTACGTGTACACTATTTTTTATGTCAATTTGGTGGTTTTCATTCCCACAAATTCAGTGATCTGCCTAATTTTTCTTTTCAAGTGTTCCAAATACAGAAATATGTCCTTTGAAATGAAATTCTGCTGTGGTTTTATAGTAAAATATCTGTTTTAAAATCTCCAGCATTTCTTCTTTTCTTTTGGCAATAACCATTCAATTTCTTTTTGTGGAAGGATTTTGGTCATAATGATTGGTTCAGGGGTGGGCGTGTATCCCAAGTTGACTCCAATCAGAGCAAATCCCAGGACTTGTGCAAACCTTACTAAGAAAAAGCATTCTCTCTCTTTTTATCCACCCCTCCCACTGGACATAAAACTGGAAGGAAGATGTGAACCTGCAGTTGCCTAAAGCCAAGCCGTGGAACCCAAGAACGAAGGCAAGGCAGCAGAAGACAGAGCCAAAAGATGCAGAAACTTACACAATGTTATACATCAATTATAGCTCAATGAAGCTGGGGAAAGTTTTTAAAGAATAAAAATAAAAACTGCAGAGAATTGGCACCTCAGTTGCATTATTTGAGCCCCTAGGCCAAGCTGAACATAAAGTCAAACCTAAAACCTAAACTTTTTATTATATGAATCAAGTCAGTTTTGTTTTCTTAAAAATTAAATTGTTTCCTACTTTGGTTATTGAAAATGCCTAACCAATACAGACCCAAAGCAGATATTCTTTTTGAATTGGCTTTCACCCTTCTTCAAGTCTCATAAATTTGTAAGGCTGTTTCTAGGGAAATTCAAAGGAAAAAGTAGAAGCCAAAGCAATTATGCAATCTGAGTCTAAACTCCACTTGTTTTAGAAAAATTGTGCAAAGAAGTTCCTCTTGGTGGACCAGAGGACAAGCCACATGCACTTATGCTTTTTTTATTCATTTCTCCATCATTGCATTTGGGAATAGGGGAGTTTTACCCCTTTTCCCTATGTCAAGAAGTATTGAGAGGATCTTTCGTTTGTTCCTTTGCTCTTTTACTACCCACCCTGTCCCCAAGAAGAGGGCTTCCCTACTAATATAAAATGTCCTTAACATGTCCCAGGGCCATATATATGACGTGAGTAGTTCCTGGACTCCACGTGCAGGTGCCCAGGCTACAATTTCTATGTTCCTATCTTCTTGTGTTATTTGCTTCTGCAATTCCTATTTATAGAGGAGTAATCAGCATAGGTCTTGCTCCTCCTAGCAGTGAGCCATCTTTCTCCCTTATACTTCATTCAGTGACCAACTCAGGGATCCTCTTGACAAATACCATATATTTTTTTTTTCTGCATGTTTGTCCTAAAATTTAGATTGGGGGTGGGGGAATCATGTGGAGAGGAGAGAGCAAATAATCAGCTTCCCTTAGTTTTCCTGACCTCCATCTTAGTCTTCAGAGCAACTTCTATCAGCATTCTCCAAGGGGTCACTTCTCTAGTTTTGTTTGCTTGTTTTCCCATTCAGTTATTGTTTCTACTTCCTGTACTTTTTTTTTTTTTTTTTTGGATTGGAGAACCTCAAGGAAGAGGAGGGTTGAGTGATATAATTCAGTTTTTAAAAAAAGGCCACTTTAATACCAATTATATATATTTGTTAAGTTATATGAGGTATCATTTAGTTTGATCCCATAACTCCTTCCATAGTTGTTAAAAAAGAAGCTGTTATCTTGTTTTAAAGATGATGAAACTGACATACATAGAGGCTAAGAGAGTTACAGAGTACGTTTCAAAGTTAAGATTTAAATGTGTGTCTTCTGAATCCAGATTTGGAAAATTTCTTGTGACATAGCAAGTCAACTGAAGTTGCTCCTACTAGCATCATTCTAAAGTTTCTACTTAAATTAAGCTCAGGTTATATATCAGGACACTGTGAGATTAAGGTTCCCAGTTGCACACAGGAAGTAAACTCATGAGCTGAGATATGGACACATGACCTTGAGACTTTGTAGAAATCTAGAGAAACAAGACCAAAGAATTTGCTTGAGTCCGAGACAAGTATACATAGAAATCCAACGGCACAGGGCCTTGGATGACATTTGGGTCACATTTCAAAATCATCTTGCATCAAAGGCTGGCACTCAGTAGTGCTCAGTAAGTGTGATTATTTTTGCCTCTCAATCCAATCTTATGTCAATGACACAATTTTCAAGTTCAGCATTTATCTTAGCTCCTCACTCATCAGCAGTTTTCCTGCCATCTCTTTATCCAATTCTCTTTTAAAGAGGGATGTAAAAGACTGATCACACCATCAAATATTATCTCTCCCAAGGGGATGCACCTTGTAACAGAAATAATCACCTTATAGAAAATAAGTTCAACTATAAAGGTGCAATTTGAGTCAGTAGGATTATACAGAAACAGGTGTAAGGGACAAAAGGGCTTATTGGTGGGGATAAATCTACGGATATGCAGAGTATTCCAGCTGAGCTATGAGCTAACAACTGGGTGCTTTCAACATGCCATCACCATGTTAGCCTCTGCTAAGAGAGAAAAAAAGACAAACATTGTCTTCTCTTGAAATTGGGGATGGATATGAAGATTCCATGTACTTCAATTCTACAAATATTTTCTGAAGCTCAGTTATGAACCAAGTCCTATATTAGGAAAAAAATGATATGAAAGTTAATATGAGACTTTTTCCTCCCCCTATCAGGACTATCAGGAGATAGGAGAGCTTTCTCTGGATTCATTCCTATCCTCCTTGGTGAGATCTTGGCTCAGTTTCTGGAGATAAAAACCATAAAAGTAGAGCTCCTTCTATGATTATGGCCCCAGGAGCCTCACTCTGTCCAGCTAGCCCAAACTTGCCTTTTAGCAATTCACTAAAATTTCTAGTTTAATATTTCTTAGGCTTATGGTGTCCCACAGTTTCCGTTCCAGAAAATAGAGGAAGAAGAAGGGCTAGGAAAAGTGCTTCATGTCTTGGACTGCTGCCCACCCAACAGGGAGCCCAGGCACTTTCCCTGTCATTTGCATCAGCAGCTGCCTATGGCTCCAATCTCCTCAGCAGCCATTCAACCAGCTCCACGTCATCATCATGGGTACTAGTGACAGCAGGACTCCATGGCAATCCAGAGGCTAGCTGAACTTCAGAACCCTGGACCATCATTATTCATGTCTAAAAATATCAGATCATGTTTAAAATTGTTTTCAAAACAAATTTTCCACAATTTTAAAAAATCAATAGTTGTGGCTATTGTCATCTTTATCATCAGCATCATTATTATTCTATTTATCTCAGAGAGATTCAAGCATAGTGCTTAAAAATATTTGTGTTGAGGAAAAGTATGTATTAATTAGTGGTTGCAGTGCCTCTTATTTGCATCTCAATTCCAAACCTTATCTACTTGGGTTTCCTAGGTTACTAACAACACTTAATATATTTTTTTTAAATATAGTATAACAATTAGTCCATGGATTTCAAATAATTTTTCAATTTTATTATTTTATTTGATTTTTTATGCAGACTTTTGCCATACAAAAGAAATGTGAAATGTTTACCTTTTCAATTGTGTCTTTATTTCCAGTTAGTTTTCCATTTGCTGTCTTCCTTAGCAAGTTCTTCACAACCTCAGTGTTACATTTCTTTCTTTTTTAAGCTTTTGATTTTAAGATAATTACAGATCCACAAGAAGTTGAAAATATAGTAGATAGTGGTCCCATGTGTAGTCCTAGGTTATTTTAACATATGTATAGGTTGGTTACTATTACCCTAATCAGGATACAGAAGTATTCCATCACCATAAAGATCTTCCTTATTCTGCCTCTTTATAGACATACCCACCTCCTTTCCCTCCATCATCTCTAAACCCTGGCAACCACTAGTCTATTCTCCACTTCTAAAATTTTGTCACTTGCAGAATTCTGTGTAAATGGAATCATACAGTGTGTGACATTTGAGATCCATCCAAGTTGTTGAGTATAACAAGCATTCCTTCCTTTTTATTGCTGAGAAATATTCCACGGTATGGATGTCCTATCATTTATTTAGCCTTTTACATGTTTCGGTTGTTTCCAAGTTTAGCTGTTGCAAGTAAAGCAGTTATAATCACTAAAAATTAATTAATAAGAGAAAATATATGTCCCTCAGAATGACATAGTTTAACTAGAGATGTAACAATTACAAATGTCAAAATTGTTAAGGCCTTTCTTCTCCTTATACTAAATATAGGATGAGATATGATGGTGTGATGATTAGTTTTGTGTGTCACTTTGACTAGACTACAGTCCCCAGTTATTCAATCAAACCTTAATCCATGTGGTGCTATGACAGTATTTTGTAGATGTGACTGACATCCAACATCAGTTGACTTTAAGTAAGGAAGATTATCCTACATAAGCTAGTTGGCCAAATTTAATGATCTTGGGCCATATTTAATCAGCCGGAAGTGCTTAAGAACATAGATGAGGATTCCCTGAAGAGAAGGAACGAATTCCCCCTGTGGACAGCAGCTTCACTGATGCCAGACAGCAAGACAAACTTAAAAACTCCACTTAGGCTCATGTGTTTGAATTTCAAAATGGGTTTCCAGATATGACTAAACCCAAAGCTTGGAGGATATTGAATACTTGGAAAATTTATTCTACTAAATGATCACTAAATTCCCTCTCTGCCTGCATCAGTTACAGTTCAAGAACAAACAAACAAACAACAACAAAAAAACCTAGTAGGAGATATATATTAAGAGTATTGAAATAAATTGGCTTACACAATTATGAGAATTGGCTACAGAAATCCAAAATCCATAAGATAGGCCCTCAGGAAGGGCAGGTAGAACTGCTATCTAATGATAGATGTAAAGCAGTCAGAGTCTACACTCTGTCAACATTCTGGATGAATTAAAAAACTACATGGGTACAAAGTCATATTATCTTCAGAGCTGGAAAATCTTTAACCAGAAATGTTTAACATAAATATCAATAAGTTAGTGACATTAAAGATGTGTATGTCAGTCTCATGTTTATAACTGAGCCCTCTTGGGCTGTTTGAAAGGAAATTACATTTGTTTTTTAATATCAATTCTTTAAAGTATATGGCTCTTTAGTCATGATATACACAGACAATTTTAGTCTTTCCTTCTGTGATAGTGCATTTTTAAAACCCTCTATTCCTTTAAATAACATGATGGTTATCAAGATGATGGAATATTATTTTGACAGTTTTGCTATTTTTATGAGAAACAAAATTTGAACCTCAATACAAACATACAAGTAAGCATATTTTTTTTTAGTTTCTGAATATTCATTTAGGCAAATATACAGGAAAACAACAATATAAAAATAGAATCTGTCAATATTTTTATTTTGCTGTATTATACTTAAACTCATATTATTACTCAAGTAAGGTATTTAATAAATCTATTTTGATTTTGTCCTCTTAATGTCATTTCCCTACCATCAAGCTGCATCTAATTTAAAGATGATTTCAACAGTTTTATTGAACACCACAAACGTCTGTGATATGCATCTTTTTCTATAACGACACATAAAAATATGGTTTCCAATAGTTGCTCTAATATTTATAATTCTAATGAATGAGGAAATTTGTCATACAGTTTGCAGAGCCATTTAAACTTCTGAATGAGAAGGAAATTTGGTAAGAAAAATTAGAAAATTAAAGCCATCAGCCCAGAAGACATAATATCTATATAGTATAATTTTAGAAAAAGATAATAGGATGTGAAAGAGAGGAAATTATCACAGAAAAAAAATTAAGAATATTATTCAGTCATGGAGAGCACGAAAGTCTAGCCCAAGATCAGGAACTTTCAGTAAAAACCAGATAGCAAATACTATGGGCCACATTAAGTCTCTCTTGCAGCTCTTCAACTCTGCATGATGAGCTACAGACAATCCACAAATTAATGAAAGTGTCTTCTGATTAAGTTTTACTTATGGACATTGAAATTTGAATTTCAGATAATTTTCACTTATAAAATTTTCTGTTTCTTTTTGACCTCCTCTTGCTCTTTCTTCTCCTCCTCTTTCTTCTCACTTAAAAATGTAACAACTTTGCGGTCTACAGAAAACCTGTGGGTGGGATCGATTTGGCCCATGGTATGCAGTTTCCCAACCTCTGATCTAACTGTAAAAGCCAACTGAAGGCCCAGTAGTATATGCAGAAGTATACTGACACTGAGACCCATCCTTGTGAAATATCCAATATTAGAGACAATGAGAGAGTAACAGAAAATGTTTACATGTAAACAGAATAGAATCCAAAGATAAAAGAGTTTAGAATAAATTGCTATTAATCCAACGATCTTACTGAACATTCTTATTGAATTTCCTAATTATTAATAGCAGGGTTTTTGTTTGGTTTGGTTTTTAGAAATGGAATGCAAATAGCTCATTATGTATATTGAGGGTTTATGTGTATATATATATATGTGAACTTGACAAACTGCTTCTAAAATTCATATAAAGTATAGAGATGAAAAAAATCCATGAGTATGGAGAACAAGAAAATACACACAGGGATGATAGATCAACATAATTTCTAATCATCAAGAGACTGAATATACAAATGGATACTGACCAGACTACATATAAAAATAGAACTCTGACCCATGATCTGTAGTAACCAGCTCAGAAAGCCAACTTGCTTTCCATAAGCCAGAGTTACAGGAAATCAGATCACTCTCTCTATCGATCAGTCTAGAAAGCCCAATTATAACCTCTAATAATAAGCTGCTAATTTAGTGATCATTATATAGAACATTTCGGATTAAATAATCATCTCCAAATGGTTATGAATTAATTAATAACTGGTAACTTTGCCAATTTTTGTCCTGGCTTCGAGCTTAGACCTGATCATAGAAAGCCAAAATTTCCCCCTAACGAATCATATATGATGCCCTACTTCTAGTCATTCATCAATATTTCCAGTCAGGGCACATTTGAGTCTTCCGGTTGTCCACTTTAAAGTCTTCCCACTCCTCTGCCTGCCTTTGAGTCTCTGCCAAAATGCAATTGATGGTGGCTGACCTCTTTGCTATTGCAAACTCTGAATAAATAGTCATTGCCTGTTCTCATTCTGTCAGCTTTCCACAAAATGAAGATGTTGAAATATATCTATCGATAGAGAAATTTGCAAATAATCGTGATAAATCCATGGAAAATTGCTGAGGGAAGAGAGTTCTGTGGTGATTGCAGCCCAGAGAGACACACATGACTATTTTTTTTTACAAATTTGCTTCAGAATACTTTTAAAAAGAGAAAAAATACTCTGATATTTTCAAGATACGGTATTGCTCCACCCCAACCATGGCCAGTGTGAACATGCCAAGTAGGCAGCTGATTCTCATTGGATGAATTCTAAGCCCAAACCTGGGCTCTACACTGTGTCCCTGTTTCCTCTCCCTTTTCAAGTGTTCAGATAACAGGCAATCTATAAAGAAAGTTAGCAGGAAGTTTGCAAAAGTATTTCTTACATTCCACAGCCAAATCTCCCACAATGCCCAGAGCCCAAAGCTCATGAATTATGATAGCTCATGGCTTAGTGTCGTTACATTTAAAGAAGTAGCAGACAAAGAAAGGAGGGTTACAAATAGTCATGGGGATATAAAGTACAACATAGGAAATACAGCCAATAATATTGTGATAACTATGTATAATGTCAGGTGAGTACTAGACTAATTGGGAAGATCACTTTGTAAATTAAATAAGTGTCTACCCACTATGCTTTACACCTGTAACTAATATAAAACAATACTGAACATCAATTCTAATTGAAAAATAAAAATTAAAAGAAAAAGAAGAAGGTCAGTGGAGCAGAATTGACAAATTAAACAAAGTCAAATTCTACTTTCAGATAAACAACAAATATTTTTTAAGAATAAGTATATCTCAAAGATTGCACTGGACATACTTTTACTAAAAATGATCATTTGTGTATATCTGAAATGCAAATATAGCTGAGCATCTTGTATTTTTATTTGTTAAATTTGGCAGCTGTAGGGAAGAAGGTAGCATGGATCATTTTCTATCTCTTTTAATGGATACCTAAATCCATTGTTGGTATTTTCACCATGGGCTATTCAGAGTTGTGCTGTTTAATTTTTAAGTATTTGTTCTCTCAAAATATCTGCTTATACTATTTTCAATAGAATACTAATGACCCTTTCATGTGTTTTCAAATTAAGCACCTCTATATCAGAAAAACATAAAATCAGGAAGAGGAAGGAATTTCCATCAAATAGCTTCAACTTTGTTCTTAAAGAGGCAAAGTCATGTGCTGAGGTGGTGGAGAGAGGAAATGAGAAGATGGAAGATGTTGGGAAAGGTTGTAATTGTCAAGAATGGACTTAAGTTGAAGAGCAATATGTAAAATAAAAATTAAGCACCTCTATAAAGTAAAATATAAAACAAAGTTAACAAATATATAATGAATATCTGCTATTACATAAGGTGTAAACTGAGACAATAAAGAAATATACACTACAAGAGCTCTGATCCTGTAATGGGGAAATAACTTGTATAGGACTAAAGCTCAGGAAAGCAAAGGCACTGAAGATCAATCAAACACAGGCAGAAACTGCAATGTAATCTAACCTACATTGAGAACAGCACTCACTTGTATTTATGGAGCTTTTCTCCTATGTGCATGCAGCAGTCCTCCTACATGGTACAACTGGGACTCATGAAGAAGGCCACAGACTTGACTCCTTAAAGTGTCAGAAGGCAGAGTTCAAGGCTACTGTAGCAGTGGAAATTGAGGAGAAAACCCTGGAAAGGAGAGAGCCACAGAAGGAGGAGATCTACATTTTGCATATAAACTCTCCTCAAACCCTCATGGGACACCTGCACTGTGTACATGTAGGCAAATCTCCAGGGAACCCAGAGGAAAACAAAACTTCCCATATGAGAAAGAAAAAGCTTTGACTAAATTCTGCCAAGTTAGAGTGTCTCAGTAAATGTTTTGAGCTTTTCACTGACCTGTCCCATCAAAGTATAAAACCAAGCCCCCACAAGTTCAATGTCTGACCAGTAATAAAATAGTATCTTTTAAAATTTGAAAGAAAGAAAGAAGAAGAAAAACCACAAAATTCCATGCCCAATAAAAATGTCCATTAAAAATTAGGTGAAAAAAATTCACATTAAGCAAAAATGACAGACTATTACTAACAGACCAATTATCGATTCTTCAGTATGTATAATGATCATAAATGCATGTGCATCTAATTACAGAGCTTCAAAATACATGAAGCAAAAAAACTGAAAAAGGAGAAACAGGCAACTTCTCTATCATAGTTGGATATTTTAACACCGATCTCTCAGCAATTCATTTAGCAATTGTCCCAAAATCAGTAAATATATAAAGTATTTGAAGCACATTATAACCTATTTAGACCTAACTGACAATTACAGAGTGCTACATTCAATGGCTTCAGAATACACATTTTTTTCAAGTACAAATTAAATGTTCCCCAAGACAGACCATATGCTGAACCATGAAATAAGTCTCAATAAATTTAAAATGTTTGAAATCTTACAGATCATGTTATTTGAACACAATTAAATTAAATTAAACATAGCATTACAAGATATGTAGAAACATTAGAAATTACATAGTACATCGCTAAGTAACCCTGGTTTAAATAATAAATCACAAGGGAAATTAGAAAATATTCTAAAATAAATATTAATGAAAACACAACATATCAAAATTTGTTAGATGGGGCTAAACATAGCCTAGAAAAAAATTATAGCTTAAAATGCTTATAACAGAAAAGTTTTAAAACCAATTAACTAAGTAAGTTTGCATCTCAACCTCATCACTCCTCAGGGACATGCAATATAAAACTACAACCAGATACTACTTAAAACCACTAGGATGATTAAAATTAATCATATTTAAATAATTAGTTCATTAATTAATTTGATAGTAACAACTGACTATCAAATATGGGTAAGAATATGAAGCAACCAGAACTCCCACACACTGCTAGTGAAAATGTATAATAGTACAAGCACTTTTAAATCTGTTTAGCAATTTTTATAAAGATAAATACTCACCCCCCGTGACCCTACAATTCGACTGTTAGATATTTACCAAAGAGAAATAACAATGCATTTCTAAAAGAAAGATACGTGCAAGAATATTAATAGAGATTCTATTTATAATATCCAAAGTGGAAACATACAGTTTTTCATTAAAAAATAAATGGATAAACAAATCGTGGTATACAATGAAATAGTACTCAAAAATTGACAAAAAGCAACCTATTAATGTAATACAACAACATGGATTAATCTCAGAAATATTGCATTGCAATGTTAATAGAGAAATAAGCTAGACACAAGAAACTGTGGGCCTAGAACCAAGGAATGGTCACCAATGACAGATTGAGATTTGCCAAAAGAGGCAATTTTGTACGTTGATGGAAATTATCTTGATCAGAGTGCTATTATTAGTCTCAAGAAAAGAAAATTCTAGTTGATGCAGATTTACTGACTCTAAACAATCTTTGGCATCTTATAATTCAGAGCTTATACATCTTTTTCTGAATTGACCATTCATTTAGAGCTTTAGTCTCTCTTTTCTGTTCATTCCACGTTTAATTTTTCACCCCGTTTCAACATCCCAACCAATGAAGGAACTTAAGTTCAGCTACTTTTTGCTCCATTGCTACTACAGAAATGTATTTTTTTTGAATAGTCAGATGAAAGACAATAATAGAGAAAGTGCTGCACAGCATCTAAGAATATTTATTAATGACTAGTGTATAGAACTGTACAGTAGGAAACAGAGAGAATGAAAAACAGTAATAGTAGTAATAACTTTAATGATAGCCAACTTTTATTGAGCACTTAATACTTACCAAGTATTTTCTAAGCACTCTGCATAAATAACATCACTTAATCCTCAAAACAGTTCCGTTAAGTAGTTATGAACATTTTTCCCATGTTACAAATAATATAATTAAGTTATGAAAGGATAAATTGCTCAAAAAGATACATCGCTTGTAAATGATAGGACTGGGAATTATGACTTGACATCTAACCCCAAAGCCTACATTCTTAACCCACTATGTTCTTTGTGAGTTCACTATGATAGGCACTGGTCACAAATGACTGTTTAAATTAAGTTAAAGTTAGTGAAATTAAAAACCATTTTTTTGTATAATGGGCACAATTCAGGTTCTCAATAAACAAGTGTGACTAGTGGTTACCATTTGGACAATATAGATTTAGAACTTTATCTAAAATAGAAGGTAAGCCCTCTCACAAATCAGAGCCTAATTTTTGCATTAAATATGTCTAGTTTCATGGTGAAAGTAAAATCACATTAATGCACTAATTCAAAATCAATTTATTATTGGTCTTCCTTGCTCACAAAGGACCTCACCACTTCTGTTAAGTATCCCTCCACATCCTGCTCCTTAGAGGTGCTTTCAAGGAACACCTTGGTGCTGGCAGATCACCATCCTAAAAATGCCACTGATCTTGCTGAGGCATCACTAATCCCAGGGCACTAAAGCTCAAGAGGATTGGTAGTAAATCAAATTTTGAGGGATGGGGAAGTGAGAAACCTATAACTCGCTCATTTTTGTATCTCATTCTGTTCAAGTTGTCTTAAAACAATATTCTTAGCTTGAATGTACTTCAGAATTAATATCTCCTTTCCTTTCTGAAATCTCTCTCCTCTTCATTTATTTAGTTATTGTAACTTTCAAAATTAAATTGTAAACATCTTCACACTAAATACTTCAACATGTAACTGCTGAGGACAAATACAGTTCCCTGCATAATAACAAAGGAGTTGAATATTGCTAAATAATATTACCTCATAGACAATCCATATTACCATTTCACTAATTTTCCCAATGTGCTTTGTAGCAGCATTTATTGGAGCGGGAGTTTCAAAATCCAATCAAGAATCTCACTTTATGTTTGCTTGCCACATCCCTTTAGCTTGCTTTAATGTCTGATTTTCATGCCACTGACATTAGCAAATAAGCCGGTTTTCCTGTGTAGGGTTTCATACTCTGGATTTATCTTATGATTAGATTCGACTTAAACTGTTTTGTTGCCATGTTGTGTGCTTCACATACAAAAGGGACACAACTTTAGTTTAACCCATTATTAATGACGTTAACTTTGTGCACTTAGATAAAATAGTATCCAGTAACTATCTTCATCAAAGAAGTATCTTTTTCTCTTATAATTAATGAATGAAATTTGTAATGATACTTTGAGACTCTGTGAAAATTATTTGGCCCAAATTCTTTCTCCTTGTCATTTAGCATCAGCTGATAATCCTTGCTTAAATCAATGATTATAGTAAAGGTTTAAAGTAGTGATTATATAATTCTATCATTCCTTCTATATTAATTAGCTTGCATTCTTCCATTAAGAATAAACCTTCACCTTTTTAGTTTCTTTTCCTTTACTATCACTATGGACTCATATTTTTATGTGAATTTTTAAAAGAATTTTTTAATATCATTTTCCTTCTAATATGGTTCAAAAGTCAAAAGTAGGGGGTGGAAAAAATGGCATAGATGATAGAGGCTCCATTCATCTCTCTGGCAACCAAATCAAAATTGTAACAGAAACGAGGAGCAGCAGCAAGGAAAAATCACCTGGGATCTAGATGAACAAGCCATACAACTAGGGAGAAATCCAAGAAATCGCCCTACAATGGCAGAAGATAGGACAGGGTGAGGATGCAGGGCTGCCTGGTCTCCAGCGACTGAGTGAGATGGAGGCTGTGGCAGCAGCAGCTGAAGACGCCTCTTAAAGGGGCCAGGTCCACAAGCGGACTTTCATTTTCGCAGTGACAGACCTGCTCGCTCTGAGTACCAGTGCTGATTTGGCTGCACTCAGGGGGCACCAGGGACTTACAGGAAGACATTAACAGAGTGAGGGCCAAGGGGAGACTTGTTCTGTATAGAAGTGACACGGTGATATCCATTGTTCCTTGTTGAGCCCTCCCCGCTCCCAGCGTACAGACACAGCACTGCCATAGCCCTGACATCATCAAACTGGATAACAAAGGTTGCTCCACCCAGAGGATTCACTGAAACTGCATCCCCCAATTCACGGCCCCACCCAAGCCACATCCAGGTGTGTCCTCGCTTAGTCAAGTGCCCCTTGCTGAGCAGCACATAGACTCACATTGGTGGCAGCTGATCTCGATTTCTGGTGTAGTTTCTTGAGGCAATTATAAGCACAGTATCTGGGGATTGCTTGCTGAATCTTAATGGGTGGTCCCAGAGAGGCAGAGGCTGGGGCTAAACTTGCCTGCGGCTGAACCCCACTCAGAACTGTGTCACTGGACACCTACTTCACAAATAAGACTGGGAGACTTAGGAGCTTTGCTTAGTACATAGAAACAGACATAGAAAGGCAGTCAAAATGGGAAGACAAAGAATTAGAAACCACATGAGAGAACAGAATAGAGATCCAGGAATAATAGTGTCAAGCAATCTAACAGATGCAGTGTTCAAAACATTGGTTATAAAGATGCTCAATGAACTAATGGGAAGCATAGATGAATTCAGTGAGAACTTCAACAAAGAGATTAAAAAAAAACATAAAAATGGAAATTATAAAAGAGAACCAGTCAGCAATGAAGACACATTATCTGAGATGAGAAGTATATGGAATAAATAAAGGAATAAACTAAGTGATTAAAGAAGAGAATCAAATTACCTAAATGGAAGATGGGAAAGCCAAAGACGCTCAATCAGAAAAAAGAAGGCAAGACTATAATAATAATTTAAGGAGCCTATGGGATACAATTAATGGTAAAAATATCCATGTCATAGCGGTACCTGAAGAAGAACGAGAAGATGAATATATATTTGAAGAAATGAGTGAAAGAAATAGACATACAACCCCAGGAAGCTCAGAGAGTCCACAAAACCAGAGAACCCAAAGAGGCTCACACCAAGACACATCATAATTAAAATGCCAAAGGTTAAATACAGAGAGAATTTTTAAAGCAGCAAGAGAAAAATAGTTAGTTACCTACAAGGGCGCACCCATAAAACTGACAGCTGATTTCTCAAAAGAAATCTATGCAGGACAGAAGGGCTTTGCACAAAATATTCGATGTGATGAAAACCCATGATCTACAACCAAGAGCACTTTATCCAGCAAAGTTATCATTTAGAATTGAAGGACAGATAAAGAGCTTCCCAGACAAAAATAAACTAAAGGAATTTATCATCACCAAGCTAGTATTGCAGGAAATGTTAGAGGGAGTTTTTTAAGAAAAAAATACGTATCAAAAACAGGAATAAAGAATGGCAATAATTACATTCCTATTAACAAGTACTTCAAATGGAAAAGAATTAAGTGCTCCAACCAAAAGATAGAGTGGCTGAATGGATAGGAAAGCAAGACCCCTACATATGTTGCCTACAAGAGACTCAATTCAGATTAAAAGACACACACAGACTAAAAGGAAGCGGATGGAAAAAGATATTGCCTTGATAGACCTAGAGGTATTGTGTTGAATGAAATAGATCAGATAGAGAAAGATAAATATGGTATGATTTCACAGACATGTGAAATCTAAAGAACAAAATAAACAACAACAACAAAACTAAATGAACTCGTAGATACAGAGAATATTTTGAGAGTTACTAGATGGGAGGGAGTTGGAGGTGATGGCAAAAAAGAACAAAGGGATTAAGAAATACAATGGATAGTTACAAAATAGACATGGAGATATAAAGTATAGCATAAGGAAAATAGTTAATAATATTGTAATAAGAGGGAAGAAGGGTACTAGATTTAGTGGAGTGATCACCTTGCCAGTTATGTGGCTCTCTGATGACTGTGTTGTACAATTGAAACTGGAAATTATTGTATGCCAACTATATTTGACAAAAAACCTCTTTGAATTGTACATGTAAATGCAAGCAACTAATCGTCTATTATGTTTCACTAAAGACAAAAAACTTTTTTAAAAAAGTCAAAAGTGTATAATGAAAGTTTCTCTCTACTTTCTCTACCCTACCTCAATCACCTACCCCCACCCCGCTCACCTACCATTTCAATATTTTCTGTTTTATTATTTTGTGTTTATTTCTGAAACTAAAAATTATATCTTCATGGTATACGTACGCATGTATACGTGTATGTACCTTTTTAAATTTAATAGTACCTCTGAAATCACTTTATTTCAGTTAATAGAAATATTACTCATTCTTTGTACTTTTAATAATGAAATGTATCATAGTTCATTTAACCACTTTTTTACTAATGGTAATTTTTTTTGTTTTTGTTTTTAATATTTTGCCATTTGATAAATGCCACAGTGAATAACTTTGTGCATATAATGTTTCACATTTCCAAAGGTGTGTTTCCAACCTAAATCCCTAGAAAGGCCAGTGTTTGGCCAAAGGATCAGTGCAATTGCAGTTTTTAAAGATACCACCAAATCCTCCTTCCCAGAATGGTTTTCCCTTGCATCCTTTTCACCAATGTAGGATAATGATGGTTTTTACACTAAATCCTAGACTGTGTTGTCGAAGCTTTGAGTATTTGTCATCTGATAGGTAAGAAACAGTATCTCATGTAGTCATAATTTGCATGTGTATATACCATCGAAGTTGAACACTTTCATATTCAAAGTATTTGTATACAATTTGCTGTAAATTGTCTATTCATGTTTTCTCCCATTTTTCCATAGAATTATTGACCTTTTTATTTTTCCTAATATATTTAAAAGATTATTGATATTTCTACTTTTTCTATAAGATTATTGTTAGCTTTTTAAATTTTTATAAGTTGAAAATATTTTCTCCCAGCGTGTCATTTTTCTTTTTGGTGTTGTTTATGCTTACACACACATACACTCACACACATATCCAGAAAGAAAATGTCACATGCTCAAAATTATCAAATGTTTTTAAACTGCTTCACAGGAATTCCAGACCATTAATACCATGCAAGTAACCTAAGCGAATCCCTAAATCCAAAGAACTGAGCTTTGAGCCAGAGAGCCCTTGAGACAGCAGAAACAAGCATTCAGGTTAAATGGAAAAGAATGGAAAGGATAAACAAGCTTGTGCAAATGAGGTGTTTAGTATGTTAGAGAAGTTCTGACCAAAGGTAGAACTCTATGCATGATAACCGTTTGTGGATGATAGTAATGGAAATTAGATCATTAAGATGGAAAACAGATCTGTGCACATCTTAAAATTAAGGACCCGGGCATTTATTTTATAGTCCCTACATATCTAGCACCTGCAATGCTCTGCAAATATTTTCAGAAGTTAATGAATTAAATCTAAAATAGAACAATAAGGAAATAATAAACAATCATAGCAATGTAGTAAAAAAATATTAACAGCACCAATTTAAATATATTTTTGCACATTTGCTTTTAGGTAAATCTCTTTTCTTGAAAATTCAATGCAAATTGTATTTAAAAAAAAAAAAGTGAATCACCATGTTGATTCAAACTGACCAGGCAGATCACAAGGCTTTGTTCTTCTAACAATAAAATATCTTTCATATGTATCAGGGCATGGGGCTTAGAGAAAGCTATTTTGTCCCTTTGTTACCACAGCACTGAACATTTTAAATACCTGCAAGAGACTGTCAATACATACATATGGATTACAAAAGCAATCACCTGATCAATGGAGATGTGACCAGTCACCTAGATTATGAGCTCCTGCTTATATCCTCCTTGCCATTCTCCTAAAAATCAGGCTGATTTCCTGAAGACAGATAATGGACAGATCCATTTTAAGGGAATAGAACATATTATGGGAATTTGGCAAACAGCGCTCAAAAACGGAAGCGTTTCATAGAATTCTTTTTCCTTCTAAAGCCATGTTTGGTTTTTGAAAAAAGGAGAAGAGAAACTTTTGTTCAGTCGTTATTGAGTTTCCTTTTGGTCAAGTGTATGTATTCTTGCACAGCTGACCCCAAGACCATTTCAAGATACAATCTGCATAAATACAAGTATTTTTCAGCCAAGCTCATAAACTAAAGAAAATCAAAGAACACTTGCCTGTCTGACCTTTGCTTTTGTTCCTTCATTGGCTTGGTTTCTTCCTAATGGACATAGTTGGCAGCTGTGCCCAGCTGACTGTTAGGTCCTTTCAGTATGCATCATGGAGAATAAACATATGATTAACTAGTCCTGACAGCCTTCACCAAAGCGCATTAAATCATGTTTCAATCCTTCATGGGCATCAAAGAGGCAGCCCGACACTGCTGACTCAGAATGTTATACTCTAAGAAAAAGCAGTGGGGAGAAAGGAAAGTTCCAGCATGTGCATGTTAGCAAGCTCTGTCAGTCAAAATGTCCACATCTACAAATTCTTACCTTTGCAGACCAGATTCTATTTCACCATATCCCATTTCACAAGACCCCACTGTTCACGTGTTAAATAGAGGAAAGAAAATAGACCTGGGATATTCATCATTTTGGAAAACGCATCTTTTATTAGCATGGACTATGTTACTAAAGAAATAGCTCTCACTATTCACCTCATATTTTATTTTTTTCCATGAAAAATTAGAGACTCAAGAATGCAATTGCATTATAAAGTGGTTGATTGATTCGATGTCTTCTATTTTCATGAAAGTGGGACTATGTTTTATTCAGGGCTGCATTCCTGATATGTGGTAAGGATCAATACCTGCTTCCGGATGATGCTCATAAATGTTTACTAAGTGGATCACAGAGTATGGGTCCTGGACCCAAAACATCAGCATCACTTCATCACTTGGGAACTCACTAGAAATACAGGTTCATGTACTCCAAATGTACTGGATCAGAAATGCTAAGTGAAGCCCAGGAATCTGCATTTTAGCACATCCTTCAGATGACGTTGATGCATGCTCAGGTGTGGGAACCACTGGTTTACTAAAAGGAAAGAAAACAAGGAGGAAGGACAGTGGTTGAGTGTCTGTCAAATTAAATGTGGAGGTGCATATCTTAATATTTCTCTCAGGTACCAGCTCTCTGAGAAGCAATCTCTAATTCCACCTGCTTGTTCTCAGCCTACTTGTGGGTTAGTTGTACGTTTCTCTAGAAAGGGTACTCTAGAATTCCCTTGTTATTTATATCATTACCTTAACCAAAGCATACTGACTGCTCGTTTACATGTTCTGGCTTCCATACGAGGGAGTCCTGACAACTCTATTAATCTTTGTAATTTTGACACTAGTACAGTTCACAGAGCACAGTGGGCACATGTATTTGTTGAATAAATGAACAATGAATGCATAAGTCTGCCCAATGTTCCTTTATTTATATGAACGTCCACAGTCACATCCCTAGTTTTTTGGTGCCAGAATTATGTAAATGAATGTGAAAGGGCAGATAAAAAGGAGTGTTCTTTTAGAATTACCACATAAAAAATATAAGAACATGCCAATATACATTTTTGAAATGTGCTTTTTTCCCCCCAAATGGTCATATATGGAATACTTAGAATCGTGGAGGCCCATCCTTCCCTCAAATATGTGGAGTGACTAAGTATTCATAACATATTGTAACTAAGTATTCATAACATATCCTGTATTAGTTTGCTGAGGCTACCATAACAAAATGTCACAGACTAGGTCACTTAAACAACGGAAATTTATTGTTTCACAGTTCTGGAAGTAGGAAGTCTGACATTAAGGTGTTGTCAAGGTTGGTTCCTTCTGAATCTGTGAGGGAAGGACCTGTTCCAGGTCTTTCTCTTTGCACATAGATGACCATCTGCATGTTCACATGGCATTCTCCCTGCACATGTGTATGTGTTCAAATTTCTCTTTTTATAAGGACACCGGTCATATTGGATTAGGCCCCTGCTAATGACTTCATCTTAATTTAATGATTTCTGTAAAGACTCTATCTCTAAATAAGGTCATATTCTGAGTTATTGGGGGATTAAGTGTTTAACATATGAATTTTAGAAGGACAGAGTTCAGTCTCTAATGTACCACTACCATTCTCTTGCTTTTGAAGAATCCGTGGCCTGGGAAGAAACAAGTAGTAAAACTAAAGTCTGTTTTTGTGCAGGAAAATGTCAGGATTTCCATGTCCATTCTCTCCTTGACAGAAAGCTTCAGACCCCATGATCTTCATGCACGGCTGGTGTTGGGGAGCTCCTATAACCTTTGAGCCTTAATTACTCTTCCCTGTTATCCTGACTCCCTGGGCTTCCATCCTCAACACCAGCTCCTTTCTATGTCCTTTTTCTGGACCACAGGCCAATCTTTCTCAATACTGAATCAGCTTCCTTCTAAATTCTAATGTCCCCTCTCTGTCAGCCCTCAGGATTCCTCTCTCACATGGTCTGGCTTCCTTCCAGTAGGCAGCCCTGGGAAGTGCAGTGTGATGCTATAGGCATGGCCCTCTGAGCCAGGCTTCCCGAGTGAAATCTGGGCTCTGTCAAGCTCTAACTATAAGGTTTTAGCCAAGTTACTATAATGTTAGTGCGTAGTTTCCTCGTCCAAAAAATGTGAATGCTAATAAGACCAGCCTGGTGGGGTTCCTTGAGGATTAAATGTTTAATGACAGTGTCTGGCACATGATAAGCTCCAGAGAAGCATTTGCTGCTGTTTTCCTGTCTGTTCTGGTTGTCCATGCTGGACCTGATGCAATGCTGCTTTGCTTATTCTAAAATGCACTTTTTGTTCACAATTACAGTTTCTAAAAGGCAGATTCACATTACAATGAGATGTATGTTATGATAAAGAATTTTATTTCCTACTGAAATAAGGGTGCATTCTAAAATCAATGTCATTTTAGAATTAAAGAAATAGTGTCATTAGTCTTGCCATTTAACAAGAACCTATTAAGCAACAGATTGTAGACATATCTTCATACATCTTAAAACAGTCTTACAGGAGAATGTTTCAGTATCTCTGCCTTGCAGCTGAAAGCAGAGGTTTGGCAAAGGTCAGAGACTCTGAGTCCACACAGTCAGTTAGACAGCAAAGGCAGGACCTGCAAGCAGGTCTGTCAGATGCCTGGGCCATTGCTCCTTATACCTTGCTGAGAAGAATGTCTGTGTGTTTGCTTGTTTTGTTTGTTCGTTGTGTTGGTTGTATTGTGCTGGGATGGTTGGTTAGAGAACCCAGTGTTGCTGGATTTGTGAATGAATCTGCTTGTCTTCAATGCCCTTCCGGTCAGAGTAGCATCTGGTGTACTGTAGAATTAATGATTGTTCTTCAAACCACATAATTAACAGTTTACTCTCTTCATCATCTTTATTATAATAGCACATAATTCTGTCGCAATAAATAATGCTGTGTTAATTAATCGTTGCTTGTATATATACTTTCTTTTTCTAGAGAGACTGTAAGCCTCTTATGATTAAGAACTATATCCTGTGTTTTCCCACCCATAGTATATATGAAAGGCGTAGACAACAAAAATTTAAAACAAAAAGAAAAAAAAACCTATAGGTACTAAGTAAGTGCTTATTTTCTATGATTAGGTTTGGAAGGTCTTCTAACATACTGGTTAGTTACCTAGGTAAAACAGAAACATCGTAACATGTTAACAGAATAGGGCACTCTGTGTAATATATGTGTAAAGATGAATCAAGGTCATCTGAAGATAGTTCCCTGTTTTTGTTAGGTTACTCAGAGATGGCAATACTTGCTATAAGTCACTAATAGCACCCATGGCAGACATTACTAATCAATCATGGAACTTCTACTGCCAGGGTCAGATGCAGTCGCCGACTGTTTTGTAACACAGCTCTCTAAGCAATCACTACCAATATATTTCAGGTGACATGTGAAATGAAGCCAGTTTGACATCCCTTGCCTCACTTACCTATGGTTTTGAAAATGGAGAATGCAAAGCCTTTAGGAAGAGAAATTATTCTAATAGAAGGTAGTCAGCAGAGATTTGTGGCCTGGGGGTCCCCCAAGTTGCCACAATGTAAACATTTTCTAGCTTCAGTTGTGGTAAGACTAGCCCTGATTTAAAAATTATATCAGCGCCAAAGAGGCGACAGTTTGTTCAGAAGTTACTCAAAAGAAACTTTCTCTGTGGTACTCTGTTCTTCAGATATTCCATTCCTTCAGAATTTTACAAACTGTCCATGCTCAGGCTCTACCCCAGGCCTCTTACCCAATTTAATCAGAAACCCAAGGAAAATGAATTAAAAGGTGCAGTCAGGATGGAAAACCAATGTGCTAGGGTGTTTGCTAATATTAGTGCCACTGAAAATATGCCTTCTAGGGGTATTTAAATGAAAGCTCTTGGCAAACAAAAATTCTTAGCAAACTTCCACAAATGTATAATGGTAGGATCTTAGGCCATAACATCCCACAGCAATCTAAGGGTTGCCAACATGAATGGCTGACCTCCCAGCTATTACCTCAGCCAGACTAGCTACAATTTATCTGTTAGATGGGGACATATCAAATGTAGTAGTGAACTTCTAAAGTTAGAGTTTGAACAAATCTCAAGTTATATACAAGCATTTCATGGAGATATTGTAAGTTTGGTTCCAGACCACTGCAACAAAGCAAATACCACAATAAAAAGAGTCATGCAATTTTTTTTCATTTCCCAGAGTATATAAAAGTTATGGTGTAGTATATTAAGTGTGCAATAGCATTGTGTCTAAAAAAACAACATGCATACCTTAATTTAAAAAATACTTTGTTGCTAAGAAATGCTAACCATCATCTGAGCCTTCAGTGAGTCCCAATCTTTTTGCTGGTGGAGGATCTTCCCTTCAATTTGTAAAAAATAAAATGCAATTTCTGTGAAGCACAATAAAGCGAAGTGCAATTAAACGAGGTCTGCCTGTATAGACACTTCCACTTAACACTGAGCATTTTTTTCAGTCCTATTAGAAACGGTTTGCTCAGAGGGAAAAAATAATTAGTTGCTTCACAAAAAATAATTAGTTGCGTCAAATTTTCTTAAGTGCTTCCTTCAGAATTCCTGCGTGCATTTCTCCCAGTGATTTGCTGGTATTTAGTCTCAGTGAAGCTTAAAATTTTTTGTCTGTTTTTTTCTTTTCTTTTCTTTCTTTCTTTCCTTTTTTATTTTATTTTATTTTATTTTTAGATAAGAACATCTTGAAACTTTTACAAAGAGTATGGTTTAGAAAACTATATGCAAAATGCACAAAGCTATTGTTGTTTGTATTTTTCTTAAATAAAAGTAAATTTTCCCCTAGATTTGTTCATCTTACACCATGGATATACTCATCATCATTGAGTTGCCTGTCTCGGCAGCAGCTTTTCCTGCACATAAACTAACAGGGTCAGGGGCAGTAACAGAAAGCAACCAATTGGTACCAATTTGTACCAATTTCTATGGTACAAATTGATACCATAGAAATAGAGGTACAGTGTCTATTTATCAACCCTTTCCTACTTGCTTTGATCATAGCACCCTACATCACCAATAATGTCATCTCAAGATAATCTAATCTCATCTCCTATGCAAAAGCTGGTAGCTAACATTGTTATTTACACTTCTTTCTATAATCTTGATGTTTGCCTCTTCACTTAGTTTGATCCACCTTCCATTTTCTCGCCCTTGTCTGTGAAATGCTTGGAATTGGCAAACACTACAGATCAAGGTTCTGTCCCCAACCTGGTCCACACTAATTACGAGCATTTGCCATAGCTCGGGCAATAAGAGGTGACAGCAGATAGTGAAGAAAGAAAATAGGATAAATAATGTTGAAATGATTTTTGCCTGCATATGAAATAGGATGTGTGTTAGGTCTAGCCACTCCATGGCAATAGAGTGACATTCTCCTATTGATAACCCAAGAGGGGCTCAACAATACATTGAGGCTGCATTTACACAGCCCTGAGAGAAGTGACTCTCTGCAATCAGAAGTGTTAGGCAGAGATAGAAGTGCTGAGATTCAGGTCCTCATTAGTCTGAAAATGCACTAGACAGTCCTGGGTTTGAAGTCAGTCTGGGGGAAAACCATAGCTCTGATATTACTATTTGATCTGATGATAGCTGACAACAACATCTCCACACAAGTCTCAAGGAAATTCTTTGAGGAAAGTATAAAATAGTTGTGCAATTTCTAAGTTACGGTGTCTAGTCAAGGAGCTCAAAGTCTAATGCAGAACTCTGATTGATAAATAGACATGCACATGTAGTAAAGTAGGATATAGAAGAGCATAGGACATGGCATGGACCCATGTGAGGCACTTGTCTTACACCGGGGCCTGAGAGAAATTTGTCATAAAATACTAACTTGTCCAGAGGTAGACAGGGAAAGACAGGGGCAGGACTGTCTGGGTGGTCCACATTTCAAATACACACACCCCAAAATCTGGATCCTTGGAACAATACGTAATTTTGCTCAGGGCTGGGACACTTAGCAGGCAAGAGTTAATGAGTTAGCTTCTCAATGAGACTGTGTAGCTTTTTTCTTCACATTGCTTAAGCACAAACTGTGGTGAAAGTACAAAAACTTTTTTTCTTTGCATAAAATGACCCTGAAAAGAAAGTCGGCTGCTAATTTTGCAGTGGCAATGAAGAGAAAGGGGATGATTCTTAGCCAGAAAATAGTTTGATAAATTACTTCGATTCTATACTTATAGAATAATTCAGAATAAGCCTATAGGGTTCAACTACACTTTCCAATTATATTTACTGCACCTAAGCTTGGAATTACCTGCTTCGGTGTATGCGAATTTGGGGAACTTAGGATATTATAGAACATTTTTTTTTCAATGACAAGGATTTGCTCTAGTTCAAATCATTATGGCTGCAGTATAAAAAAAATTATGCACCAAAGCCCAACTTCATGCAGTACAGCTTGTTCTGAATTATGATTTCCCTACTAATACCATAGCTTCTGTGATGGTTGAGGCTCAGGGTGGCAAATACTGAGAGAAACACAGCCGGGTGCACAAGCACAGAACACAGTGGCTTTTGCTGTTCTTCACACTATTGCCTCTTGAATGAAGCCAAACATAATCTGAAAATAAATGATTATTCATTCCAATGAGTTATTAAACAAAAAAGAAAACATGTCAAAAACATACATCATGATTTCAAGGTTTAATGTGTCATCATGTCAATTCTTTTTGGTCTCTCGAGGCTGGATACTTAATGAAATTAATTATCTGATAGATGATACAGGATGAGGCCTTTGTGCAGAAATATTTACACCTGCAGCTCCTTTTCGTACTGTGCATTGAGGGGATTACAACTAGTTTTCAGTCCCAGGACTCAAGGTCAATCTAGGAGGACAGTGGATTATGGTAGCTGGGGTCCCTGAGGCTGGGATAGAAGGTGGGTAAAGTTAACTTGTGAAGCTCAATAGAGAAATAACCCACAGGACAAGGGTGAGAAAAAGGAAAAAGTTAACACTGACAGAAGCAGTGGAGGGAAAAATACAGTATGTGTGTCCATTTGGAGTGTAGAGTGAAATAGTCACTCCATGAATTTTTCTTGCATGTGTTCAAGCAGGTTGAGATTTTTTGCTTGTCACATTGGAGTAGGAATCATGTTCCGTGATTTTAACTCAACATCGTCTCACTCTCAGAGTTCATGGTCCAAGATATTAAAAAATTCATTTAGATAACTTGAAATACTAGTTCAAAGTCCCCTCCCAGGTACTAGCTATTTACAGAATTCTATCCTCCATTTTAAGGGGCATAAATTACTCTCCGTTGCACTGCATTTCTTTTAGTTTGGTGTGGAAATGTAACCAAATTGTCTTCAGAGAAATGTGAATATGAACAATACTTGCAAATTCCAGTATAGCCCATAAGAAATCTCCACAGGTGCACCTCCATGCTCTTTGTTCTTCTGATGTTAGGATGCCAACTGTGACACCTTAAGAGAAGGTGGAGTCATAACTGCAGAGAACCTGAGTCCCTGAATCACCAAGTGGAGTAGAGGCAGCTGCCAAGCAGGAAAATTCATTCTGGACTATTACTTGAGGAAAAAATAGACTTCTTTTATATTTGAACAATAGCACATTGACATTGATTTCTGGCAGCCACCATACATACTATACTGAGCAGCCCTTCTGTACCCTACTTTGTGCCCAGAGAGACTATCTCTATAGACTGCATCCTCTGGACTCCCTCGTTCTCCAGCTTTTCATTGATTTTAGCCAACGGGATGTACCAGCAGCCAATTAGAAGATGAAAGTATCCAGTGGAAGATAAGCAGAGAGGAGAAGAGAAGAAGATGTTTATCTTCATCCTCCCTCTTCGTTTTTCTCAAACTGCTACTCCTATACAACTATGACTATCATCAAATGCTAGTGACACAGATCCTTCCCATCCTTCTTAGGACCAAGAATGTTAATAACTTCCTCTGCCACTAGTACCTAGGTATTTGACTTATCTTATCTGTTATCTTAACCTTGCCCACACCTTTGTAAATAGGTCTTTCCTTAAAAATCTATTAAATTAAACCATGTTGATCATGACCTCCATTCCTCCTATGACTCTGGTGAGTACAAACACTGTAACTATCTCACTTTCTAACCACACCTTTATCTAGCCACTTCCCTCAAACTTCAGTTCCTTGTAATGTTGATTTCCAGAGAAATATACAATAAGAATGTTGGATAGGTTGTACCCTTGCTGACCACAAAGGCTATAGAAATAAATACCCAAGAAGAAAAGAGATTTTCCCAAAGCATTCATCATTTTAAGCATAGAACCAGGACTCTGGCTGAGAAAGAGTGAGCATGAAGGGAGAAATTTCTAAAGAAGAATAGAGTTGGAATTAGAAACATCACAGGTCCTACCCACTGATACTTCTTTGTCTGGCTGAAAGTGTTAATCACCTGGAGAAACAGATTTTGCCATCTGTTCTCAGCCAGTTAGGATTTAGATAGGAGTGTTGGCAAGAAGTGAGTTGGGACCCCCATCCCAGCTCTAGGA
>NW_006442484.1:4377389-4386705 GCF_000325575.1 Pteropus alecto
TTGCTCTCCTGTGGCACAGATGTGCCTGAAATCAGCATATAGAATTGGCCTAGATTTCTCCCTAGAGAATCCCCTATTCACGTAATGGTATAAAGATATTCCCTCCATCATCACCAATAAATTCACAACCAGAATCTGCTTTGGGAAAATGTAATACCTGACCCGAGGTTATATTCTTTAGCTGGAGAGAGAGGAGGTAAGGATGTGGAGTCCCCAGCCCTCTTAGATAGCTACAAGCAGATAGGAAAGTTTGAAATAGGGATAGAAAATCTATCTCATAGTTTTCAAAGGAATTGTGATTGCTTTCTCTCTCTTTGTCTTCCTCGTCATCAACTTTATAATCTCAGTGACTCTAGGGCAATGAGAGATAAATGTGGTCCCTTAGAGAGACTTGACATACTGAACTTTCAGTGACCTCTTTCCTAAATGCCTCATTCTTCTAGTACTGTTTCCTTGACATCTTCCAAATAGCATTCAAAGGCACTGTGGGTTCTTTGAGGGCAAGGTCTGTAATTTATGAGGCTTTGTATCTCTAGCACCATGCCAGGGCCTGGTAGGTAGTAAATGTTAACAGGATGTTTGCCCTCTTAAAGACATCCAATAAATGTGGTTGAGGATGCCCAAAACATCGTGAAGCAGGAGTTAATTTTAGCATATGTTTTTCTCAAATTTTGAATTTTAAAATTTATTCATTTTAAAGACCACATTAAGAAAACTTAGAAAAAGAAAGATCAAATATCTTTTTAGAGATTTAATGCTATAATAAAATACAAATTCCATTGCATTTATAAGGATCAAAACTGCAATAATTTTTGTGCTGAGCTAAGTTGTGCAAAATTACACTGAATATACCAATTAATTAGACATCAGGTCAATCATCAGGTATTTATTCTTATTGTGCATCTTTGAGGTCCCCCAACAATATGAATTTCTTGCGTCTTTATTATACTTGTCTGATAATTCTGTTCTGAGTACCTCTCTCCTTCTGATCACCTGCCCCCAACGTGTGCTCCTGAGATTTTTTTGTTTCTAAATCTTCACCACAATGAATTATCTAAGCCTTAACGAACCTTAACAACCTAAAAAAATTATAACTCATCTTCTCTGATTTTTTAACGCCTTCCAAATTTCAGTCTAAACCCCTAATCAAACAATTGTCCACTCTGTTAGTCCTGTCTTCTGCTGTGGTTTGTCTGTTTATCTTCCCTTT
This sequence comes from Pteropus alecto, assembly GCF_000325575.1. Lineage (NCBI taxonomy): Eukaryota > Metazoa > Chordata > Mammalia > Chiroptera > Pteropodidae > Pteropus > Pteropus alecto. The sequence goes on from NW_006442484.1 coordinate 4,378,600, forward strand.
TCTCTGGTATCACCCTTAGAAAGTATTTCATTCCAATTTCATCTGAAAGTCAAAATATTTTCTTGGCTGAATTAATAATACATGTCCTACTTTTCTAAATAGAAGGTGGGGGACGGAGAGTCATACAGTTTATTTTTCTGTTTGTAAAGAAAAAAATACATTTGTAATTTAATTTTAGAACTGAAATATAACTAAAAGATTAAAGAATCCAGCTATTGTTAGATAAGGAAGCTAAAATTCAGAGAAGTTAAGTGATTTACCCAAGCTCACACAGCAAGTTATTGTAAATTTCAAGTTACACTGGGGTATCATAACTTCCAATCCAGTTCTCATTCCCCCCTTTCAAAGTCCATTTATCTAACATTTATTCAGTACCTACCACAAATTAGAATTATATTCTAGTAACTAGAGATACAAAGCAAATAATATATGGCACTATCTTTGAAATGAATGCTATCACAACTAAATAAGATTAACAGGTACATTGCTTTAATTTACGTATTATTTACACTAATATGTTCACCTAAAAATAAAAAAGCCAAAATGAGAGGCAACAAGTTTTGTTTGGGATCAAAAAGATTTTCAATTTTAGTAGCACAGATTCAAGCAAAACCTAAAATAGTGTCCCAATTACTGGGTGAAAGCAAGAGATTTTTTATGTGGAAGGAAAGAAAAATAACTATATGAATAGAAGAATGCAATTTCTATTGTTACTAATAAGCTGAGGTACTCTTTAGCTATACATGGCAGGTTGCTGATTCTATCTTCAGAGAGAGAAGTCCTGTAGTCAAGATGGCTGCTTTCTTGTTAGTTTTACAAAGAGTTGTTTGTAAGAGAATGTTGGTTTGGCCCATTCCAAAGGTTATTTTGTACAGTTCAAACAGTGCAAAGGTTCAAGGAGCAAGATGTGCAAGCAGATGGCTGTAATGGCTGTGCTGGCTTCATTTTAAAATGGCTCCACTTATGTCAACTTTTCAAAAATATCAGAGTGAAAATTTCCAGTAAGTGTACAGAGTTTTATAGTTTTCAAAGTTCATACAAAACTATTAGCTCCATGGTTTCATTTGACCTTGTGGGAAAATTGTTTCTTATTTAATTCTTTTGGTCTTATCCTTTTGTAACTCATTCTCACCTAGAACTTAGGCAATAATACTGATAATCCTGACAGTCTCCAGAAAGAATTTTGAGTGCTGCCACTCGAGTGCTCATACTGATGTAATTTTAAATGAGTTTATTTTCTTCATCGGGGAATTTGGAGTAACCCATACTTTCCCAGACTGTGCTTTCAGACACTAAACTTGCTGCCTAAAGCAATGGTTCTCAGACTTCAGTATTCAACTGAATGTTGGACTCCACTCAAAGAGTTTCTGAATCAGTGGGTCTAGTGGAGCCTTAGAATTTGCATTTCTAACAAGTTCCTTGATGATGCTGATACTGCTAGTCTGGGGCCTGCACTTTGAAAACCACTGGAATAGCACTCTTTTCCTCCTCCCACTCAGGACTGAGCTACCACTAACCTAACTTGGGTCCTAACACCTTCTTTCCTAAACTCAGCACAGATGGTGCTTTAGAGAGTTAATTATCTTCTTCTAAGACCCTAAAGAGTTTGTCTTCAGTGTCCCACCAATGTCTGAACTTGTCCTGTGATGGCATCTATCGCCATATCACCGCAGTCTATGTGTTTGTCTCCTCGATAAGTGGGAAGAGGGCAGTGGCAGATTTTGCTGACACTGTGCTCAGGCTGGCACAGAACACATTTTATTCAGGCAGAGATATATGTCAGAGTGAAGAGGAGTAAATTCAACAAGCATATATCGAGGATTTAAGTTGTGTGAGAATCTGGGCCCAGAATCCATTTGTTAAGAGTCGGAAACAGTCTGTAGGAAGGTGACATTAAATTGGTGACTGATGATAAGATAGATGGTTACCAAAGAAGGCCATCATTAGTTTTTCCCCTCTCTGTATGTGTATGCCACTCTACCTCAAGAAGTGGGTTGGCCTTCTGACTTGCTTTGGTCAGTGAAATATGGTAGAAGTGACACTGAGCTAGTTCTGGGCCTATTCTTCAAAATATTCTGCAAATTCTATTTTTTACTCTGTGAAATCAAATACCATTTAAGGAATCCAACTACCCAGAGACTACCACATTGCGAGGCAGACCAAAATAACTCTGCAGAGAAACACCCCGATCCCAGACCTGAGGGTGAAGACTTCTTTGACTTTCTAAATCAGACTAAACATTAACTTTATGCAGCTAAATGAGTAACTCCAGATGATGCCACATTGATCTGGCTGAGACCACTGAATCAACAGAGTTCTAAAAATAATTAATTTAAAAATTGTTGTTTCAAGCCACTGGTTTGAAAATAGTTTGTTCCACAGAAAAAGATAACTAAAAAATAAGAGATGTGAAATTTGGATTTCAGTGCCTCACATGCTATGATATCAATATACTTCTCTGTGGACTAATATTATACCATAAAAAAGATAAGTAATCTTTTTTGAAGAGAATTGGATTTATACAAAATAAACACAGTCAAAAAAGATAACTGTTTCTCCTCAATGTAAAAATAGTTCATATTGTATTTATAATAAGAGACAAATTTATAGTGCTTAAGAGTACAGAATCAGAAATAAATAATATTAATGCTAGCCATAGTAATAATAATGTTATTGTACCCTTATATCATGCATTAAGTATTCAATAGGAATTTTTAAATTTAATCTTCTCAAAATGTTATTACATAAGAATTATTATTTCCAATTTAATGCATAGAAATCAGAAACCACCTATTAGTAAACTAAAAATGCTGTCTCCTAATAGTCAAAAGTATCTTTTCCATTTTCCGTAAATATAGACGTAGATTTCGTTCATATAACAAAGCATACAGGCAGTTCATTCTCTTAAGTCTGCTATTTTGTATTTTTAGATATCAACAATATCCATACTATTGCCAATAACGACAACAAAATGTTGATATGTTTTTATTGGCAAGAATGGATGAACAAACTCCTGACTCCAATAAGGAAAAAAACTGGGTTAGAAAATGTTAAACATATTTCTGTACTCCTGAAATCTCAGAGGCTTTTTAATGTTAATGAGCTCTATGAGTAGCATGCAACCTTGCTGGAAATGATTTGACCTTGAAACCCTTTCAGACCATCAATTAACATCACATATAGATAGTGGTATTCCACAAAATAACAGTTTTGGAAAATGTTGTTGACAAAGAAATAAGGTGGTCTATTGATTGATTTTTAACTGAAACAACTCTCTTGGGGAAAAATATGTCAACATGTAGACAGCACCATTTAACAATAAGTTATTTCAGTTTACATTACATTTTTTATTGGCATATATTGTATTCTTTCATTTTAAAAAAATTTAAAAAAAAGTAAACTTGCAAGGATATAAATGTTTAAAAAATCATTTCAGGCATGGAGGCCCGGAAGAGACCACATTCCGAACAAAAGTCTTGTTCTCAGGAGGATTCACTAATATGGATTATATTTTCTCTGTAGCCGATGCCATGCTGACCTGCGAGTTCCAGAGGAGATGCTCAATGGAATTAACAGGGCATGGCCAGTGAAAAGCTTTTCTGAAAATTGCAGTCAAAGTTCTGGTGCCCAGAATTCTCCTGTTATCAGAAAGTCCTCTAATACTGTTTACTTTTCTTAGCATGTACTTGACATTACAATGGCTCTCTTGTCAGCAACTGGTTGGTAGAACATTTGAAATGCTCTGTTGCTAAAGTGTGATAAAAGAGTAATATAGTGCTGCCCATATCTTTTGAGTCTTTTAATTGAGATGTTTGTGTTATTACTGATTTGTAAAAATGCCTAATATGTTTTAACTACATGTTTTAACTACATATGTTTTAACTACATATCTTTTTTCAAAGTATATGTTTGGCAAATATTTTTGCCATGTGTAGATTTATTTCCATTTTCTTAACAGTATCTTTTGAAGTGCATATAAGTTTAGTAAATTTGACAATGTACAATTTACCATTATTGTTTTTATGATAACTGCTTTTTGTGTCTTTGCCTAAACCACGATTTTCTCCTAATTTTATCTAAAAGTTTTATAATTATATAATTTACATTTATGTCTATGTCATATTAGTTTTTGCATATGGTATAAAGTAATTGATATTTATTTATTTATTTAGGATATGGATCAATTGTTCTTGTTGTCTATATTATTGTTTACCACATTGAAATGCATTGGCACCTATGCTGAAAATCAATTGACTATATGTACATGGGTCTACTTCTAGCCTCTGCATTCTTTTTCATTACTTCAAATGTCTGTCCTTAAAAGAATACCTCACTGTCTTCATTACTCTAACTTTTAGAGTAAATTTTTAAACCATATAGAATAAGTTCTCCAACTTTGTGCTTCTGTTTCTTGTTTTTGATATGTCCTTTACATTTTTATATAAATGTTAATGGTATTATGTCCATTTCTATAAATATCCTGTTGTGATTTTGATTGAGATTATGTTGAGTCTATAGGTCAATTATGTCTTAATAACACTGAGTCTTCTGATACATGATGATAAAGTATACCTTCATTCATTTAGATAGTCTAAGATTTTTTTAGCAATGTTTTATAGTTTACAGTACACTGTTCTTGCATATTATTTATTATATTCACCTCTAAATATCTCTATTTTTGTTGCTATTGTGAATTACATTACTGTTTTCATTTCTATTTCAAATTGTTCATTGCATATATGTAGAATTTCAATTTATTTTTGTATACTGGCCTTTTACCCTACAAACTTGCTAAGGTCGCTTACTATTTCTAGTGACTTTTTGTAGATAAAAGGATTTCTACGTAGACAACAGGATTTTCTATGTAGACAGCCAATAAAGACAATTTTACTTCTTGCTTTCCAAACTGTATGCCTTTAATAATAATAATAATAATTATTATTATTATTAACTATGTCTAAAGAAATATTTCAATCATATATTTTACTCCAGGCAAGTGGCTTTTAAACACGTATTTATAGACTTACATTTTTTTACATATATGATCATGTTTTAAATTCACAACACTATACAAATAAATGTTTGTGACTATATGAATATGTATATATACATATATATAGCCCTATTCTAAATGATCACAACCGTGCCCCAAATTTAATTATCTCTAGTGCTCTGTGAAGTATCCTTTCTCCCTTATAACATGAAAAAGTGCTCCATTTCCTCCTTCCTGGGATCCTTATTTCCCTATCTCCTCTCTTTATCCCAAACAAATATACAGAGCACCTGATGTTACCACACAGAGACTCAGACATTGGAAATTAATAAAAGGTACGCTAATTGCCCTCAAGCTGCTCAACAGCTAGTTTAGAGACAGTATATTATTGGACTGACCTCTGGAGGCACGCATGAGATGTAACAGGTGTAGAGAGGGAGATGTACGTATTATTGCGTAACCTAGTTAAAAAACTACTACACAGGGGATAGCTCCATAGTGTAGTGGTTAGCATGTCTGCTTTACACGCAGAAGGTCCTGGGTTTGCACCCCAGGTAGAGCCATGGACCAGGCCCCGGGTGCATCAGGCCCCGGGTGTGCACTGCGAGAGATCCAGTTCTTAAGGGGAGACAGCAAGATCCATAGGTCAGGGGTAGAAGTGGCAGAAGGAAGAATTAAAGAAGGCGGGGGGTGGGGGACTACTACACAAAGGGAAGAACATGTGCAAAAAGGCAGAAAAACCTTATTTTGTTGGTGTGTTTCAAGAAAGAGCAAGACACCAGATAGAGAGTGAGGAGAAATATATTTGGAGGGTGTGTTAGTCATAATTCAGACAGGAAAATGCAAATTACTGTAGGTGTTTCGAACAGAAAGAATTTTATACAGAGAATTAGTTATTAAGGGATGGTAGAATTGGAAAGCTAAATAGAGAATAGTAGGCAGCCCTGGATTTAGCAACAGAAGGCTCCCCTTAAGACTATAGAGTTGGCGGGGCTTAGGAAAGGGGTGATACTAGCAGAGTGAAAAAGCCAGGCTACCCAGTGGGAGATAAAATCTTGATAGAAGCTTACTAGTAGGAGAATCTCCTGTAAATGCACTTCTGCTAGGCATTATGGCGAAAGTAGAGAAAAAAATTATGAAGAAATATCCTCTCTTTTCCCTTCCTCTGTCCTCAAATTTTCTGATATTTTTTTCCTATTGAATGAACATAGCAGGAAACCAGAGGGCAAGAAAGAAAGGAAGCTTCCTGTGACACAGGAACAGAAAGATGAGGAAATAATATGAGAGAAAACATGCAAATGACAGGCTCAGAAATTTCTTTTGAATTTTGAATTTCTCTTTTAGCAAATCAATAGTACGGAACTACTGAGATTATATGGCTGTGGTTTGGACTAGGAATACACAAATAGATCAGTGGAATGTAAGAGAGAATAAGGTAACAGATCACATTGTATGTAATAATGTGACAAATGGCAATGACAATATTTTAATTCAGTGGTAAAAGGATGAATTGTTTCGTAAATAGTATAGGCACAACTGGTTACCCATCTGGAAGAATATAAAACTGGACTCCTTTTTTACATCATGTTAAAAATAAATTCCAAATGGACTAAAGACTTAAACGTAAAAAATGCAAGAAAATCTGGAAGAGTCTATGGACATTCCCAGGGTAAAGTATGTATGAACCTACTTGACTTTATTTTAAAAATTAAAATTATCTATGATGAGAGATGTCATAAACAGATTCAAAACACAAAAGAAAACAGGAATTCTTGTGAAAGTATTTGCAAAGAAAAGAACATATACATGCCCATTATTAATAATATTCAAGAAATTTTTACAAGTTCACAAGAAGAGAAAAAAATAACATAATAATGCAAGTGAAAAAATGAGGCAGAAGATTTGGAGAGACAATTTACAAAAGAGCAAATCCCAGTAGCCAGAAGATATGTGAAAAGATGCTCAGATAAATTATTATGAATGAAATGCAAATCAAAATAACAGTGAATATTTCCTTACATTTAGTAATCTAGCAATTATTCTCTTTTAAAAAATTATGTTTGCTGAAAATAGACATATGAGGACTTGGGCACCCTTGCATTTTTACCACATTGTTACTTAAGTAATGTTACCACTTTTAAGATACAGTTTGTAAGACTGAAAATTAAAAACACGTATCTCCTTTCACCTTGAAAGCACAGCTCTGAGAATCTACTCTATAGAAATAAAAACTAGAGTTTACAAAGGGTCTGTGCATCAATAGAAAATTTTTGAATAAAATAGTGGATATCTGCAACATGGAATGTGAAGAAACATCAAAATGAATGATTTGCAGTTAAACCAGTTGACTTGGAAGGATTTCTACAAGATTAAGAAAAATGTGTGCACTCAATGTCATCTTCGTGAAAGAAACGATATTGAGCAGAAAAAAATCATAAATATGTGTATCTATAAGAGATTATATAAGTATATAGAGAAATACTGAATAGTATATAAATTTAATTATATTTAGGTTATAAGTTTAGTTTACTAATAAGAAAGGGTCTTTTAGTAGAGACAAGAAAGAGAATAGAATAAGGAGGTAAGTATAAAGTCTGAGGAAAACAAAGCTATACAGATTCCGTTCTCTATAGATGATATGACCATGTTAATGTAATTATGTGAAATTGTGCATGTATTTTTGTTTATGTATGTATATGTATGTGTGTGTATATAAGTGTATATATATACATGAATGTATATTTGTGTTTATGTGTGTATATTTGTGTGTATATAAATGTGTGTATCTATGTGTATACATGTGTATTTGTGTGTAGAATAGCAATAACTGTTAATGAGCAGGACCGTGTGAGGTCTTCTTCCCTGTGAGAACTGTGAGTTCCTCAGGTTTGCACACCACCCTCTCCTTGTTGCTGGTACTGCGGTGGCTTTTGCTGCACATGTGGCAAGAGTTTAGCCAGATAGCCAACTCCTGCAGTTCATGTGGCTCTTTTTTAAACAAGCTATGGGATCAATTAGGATATATGACACTGTTCGCCTTTTTATCATTTATTTCAGTTTGTGGTTTTCCTAAGTGATTACTCTAAGGCTTAGTCAATTACTTTTCTCTTTCC
>NW_006442484.1:4386725-4390906 GCF_000325575.1 Pteropus alecto
CCCTTGGGTTTCCCTGGCATAGGAATCATTTGCATCCATTTCAGAAACACCAAGAAAGTAGAAATTATTTAGCCTACCTAGGCCTTAGGTTTTTCATCTGAGAAATGAGGATAATGATATCTTTTTTGTCCCTGTCTTGAAAGAATATGGTGAAAATTAATAAGATAATTAATTGGGTGTTAGTTCCTGGTAAAGATGTACCATGTAAATACAGCTTCTTATTGTTCACAATTGTTCAACTCTGTGATTCCAAGCGCCTTTCACTTTTGTAAGGGTTGCCTGCAGGGGTACATAGTGCACCAGATCTGTTACAATTAAGTAGAAAGTTAAATATTGGAAAATTAAGAGAAATCAAAGTAAATTCACTTACTTATGGACAGATAATCAACTATTTTGCAACAAAGCTTTTGGGACTTGGAAAATCAACTTAAATCTCAACAGTGATTTTACTAGTCTGCTAAAATAAATGAGAGAAAATGAGAGAAAGAAAACTCTCAAAACCATCTTTTCTTCATCTTCACGGCCTGAGGTTGTAATTCTAGGCCCTTGTTTTCTGTTTCACAGGTTGCTATAGTCAGTTCTTACCCTCCACCTCCTCTGGATACAGGCTGTTGTTTGTACTTTCATCAAAGCAATATTTCCTAAAGCTCTGAACGATCTTTCTAAAATGCAAATCTAGCTCCTCCAGGTTCATTCTGAAAACTCTTGACTGGTTCTTCTTTTCCTTCCAGACAAAATCTACATGCCTTTACATTGTATCAGGTTTACCTTCATGACTTGACTCCTCCCCATTTCTCAGACTGGCCATTGTTCACGGCCAATTCCAGAAAGAGGAGTAGGAAAGTAGCCTGTCACTGGCTGTGCCCAGACAGTATCGAGATAGTCTCTATGTGACCCCCCTGATTATCCCTGCTCATATCATTCATCAGTGACGATGGCACTGGGTCAGCCCCAGGAGCTGGGACTTAGACCCAAGAGCTGCAGCTACATGGGCCTACAACTGTGTATCTCAGAGGAGGGTTGGACTGTCACAAGCACACGGGGTGAGACAATGTGTACATGTAAGGGTCCTGCAAGTGCCTAATCATAAAAGCCTGGAGAAGAAGGGAAAAAACGAGGTTTGAAGCCTGAAATAGGGAGCAAGGAGGTTTGGAACTCAAGGGAGAGGTGGAGTGTGGAGGGAGTCCCACAGAAACATTGTATGGCATAATTTTTAACTGGTTCAAATATACATTTTAAGACTTCCAGTTTCTTTTTTCTTCAGAGCAAACACCAGCCCAATCAGTCCCATCTTGATCTCCTCAAATGCTGTTCTTAAGACTAACATGTCTTACCTGGTGTTTGACAAGGAACAAGACAAGAAATGGTTAACCATGAATCCAACAAAGAAAATCTAAATGGAAATAAACGTCTGTATGCACAAGAATGTGCACATGTGAGTGGACATTATAGACCATTGATAAATTAATAAGAAAAGAGCCTAAAACCATTGGTGGGCTGGCAAGAGCTTAACCACCAGCTTGGGGAGGCAGCTGATACGTAGCATCTGAAGAATTTCATGGTATAATATCTCTAGTATGGTAAATATCAAGCTACGAATGGTTTTGAAAATGGTTCTCAAAATTTCTGATAATTTAAAAATCCTCTCTCTCAAACCAGTATGGGCCAGCAACAGCACTTCATCCAGCAAAACAAGCAGCTCCTGGGACACACACAACAGCTTTCTGATAATTTTAGTTGGGAATCGTAAAACTATATAAACAAATAAATGGACCTAGACCAAGATGAGCCAAAAGCAACCCAAATTTGTGGGAAGCACAGGTGAAGTGTGTTCTGAATGGAGAGGACAGAAATGATCTTTTACAACATACAGTTCAGGCACAGAAAAAGACTCCCTACAGATGAACCCAGTGAAGCCAGGAGATCGCTCATGCCACGAGCTCGCCCTTCATCACTCCTATGACCACATACTGTTGGGCAGGACGGGGGTCAACTCTGACTGGACCTCTAATATCGATATATATAAAATACCTCATCTCCCTCAATCCTCTCATCTCTGGAATGCAGGAATCATTTATCCCACTTGTAAGCAGTGGAACTGGGGCCCGGAGAGCTCACTTCCTGCAGCACCTGCGCTTACCAACACCTTACAAGTATGTTAGGGTATCTGGATGACTGTGTATACTTCATGGAATTGTTTCAATTTGTATATCCTATGCGATTTGATTAACTCTCAGACCTTGAAATTAGTGACTATTGTCCATTTTACTATAGTCTGTATTTAGCAGATATTCTCTGAAAGAATTGATTTTACATAACATTTTCAATAGATCATAATGAGTAACAGCCACCTGACAAAAAAATCACCCCTACTTTCTTCCTGAGTAAGAGGAGGAGTAGATGAGCTAGGTAACAGTCACTGTTCCTTTTAATGCTGAAATTGTAACATTTTGTTCTTATAATGTCTGTCATTTATTAAGCCCAGACCATGTGCAAACTACTTTAGATATTTCATCTCACTTCATCTGCAGTAGAATCTGAGAAGGAATAAAATCTCACCACCTCCACCCAGATGAGAAGGAGAAGTTCAAACAGGTTAAGTGACTTGTCCAAATTCACATAGTTTATGAATGTCAAAGCAAATATTTACACCCAGATCTGCCCAACGTCAAACTAGGTGTTCATCTTTTTTGATGACATAAGCTCCCTAATTCCTTGTTTCTGTCACCTCCCACCCTCAAGCTCACCCCTGCGGCACTTCCTGTCTCACCCAGACAGGAGCACATGTGTACCATGAACAACACTATGGGAAGGCATTTCTTCCCCATGAACTCTGCTGCTTTCAACACATTTAAATCCAAAATACGAATGCAGGCCACTTGGCATAACAGTCACCTCCGCCAATTGGACTCCAACTACAAAGCTATGTCATAAATGCTAATTAGAAAGTTCAGGGAATTATGACATGGCATGACCCACTGGACCCCATGCCGCAATCGTAATCATAATTGGAGCTTGTCTAAAATCCCTCCGTTCTTCTGTATGAACAAATAGGATTTTAATCACAAACTTGCAGCTCCATCTCATTATGAAGGGGAAAAATCCTTCATAATGTTGTTAATTGACCTTAATCTAATGTGATGTGTAATACACTCAGCTGGATCCTCAGGCACTCTAGAAATAGAATAGTAAAACACCTCTTAAATCTAAATTATATTTGAAATAGCAGATTAGATTATTCCCAGCGTCCTCAAACAAACCGTAGCCTGCTGAAATTTATCTTGTACTTTCCAAACTAGGCAGACTCTCTAGCATGACATGCGGAATGCTTTATTTCATCTACCTTGAAAGTCACACCAGTGTCTTCCTAATGCACCAGTGGTTGATGCCGGAGAGAGGGTGAATGGTCTGACAGGAGGGCAACAGCTTCACATCTGTGCTAGTTCTGAGGTCAGGCTGACCTAGAAGGATCAGGTCATAGGTTTCAGAGTGGGACAGACTGGAGCTCATTTCCGGTGTGGTATGTGCCAGCTCAGTGACCATGGGCAAGTGACTTAGCGTTGCCTATCAGACTTGTTGTGATGTTTAGGGATAATGTACCGTAACAGCCAGGCTCATAGCGTACCTCAATAAATTATAAAATATTATTATCGTTATTATTATTATAAAAGGGGACTGAGAATTTTAGAAAAGCCTAGCCACAATAGGAAATGACTAAAAGTTGATGAGGTGATCATGTGAAATCAACTCTTCTTCTTTTTTGTTTTTGACATTTTATTTTGAGATAATGTAAACAAACTTAAAACTGTGAGAAATGATACAGAGACATCTTGTTTAGCCCTTCCCCAGTTTTCCCCAATAGCAATGCCTGCAAAACTGCATTGCAATACCACAACCAGGATATTGGCACTGTTACAGCTAAGATCAACAACAAGTCCATTATCACAGGACCTCTGATTTTTTAAAAAAAAATAAATACTCTTACATCCTTACTCTCCTGATGTGTTTAACCCCTGGCCACTACTAATCTGTTCTCAATTTCTATAATTTTGTAATTTAAAAATTTTATATTAGTGGAATAATACAACATGTAAGCTTTGGGATTAGCTTTGTTCACACATCAAAATTCCCTGGAGACTTATCCAGGTTGTTGCATGTATCATAGTTCTTTTTTTTTTTTT
>NW_006442484.1:4390989-4405778 GCF_000325575.1 Pteropus alecto
CATGTATCATATTTTTTTTTTTTTTTTTTTTTTTTTTTATTGCTGAGTGGTATTCTATGGTATGAATGTACAATTGCTTATTTAACCATTTACTTGTTGAGGACAACTGTTTATTTCTAGTTTAGGGATATGTTAAGTAAAGCTTCTGTGAATATTTGTGGGTAGGCTTCTGTGTGGAAATAGTTTAATTTCTTGTGGATAAATGATCAAGAGTATAATTGCTTGATCATGTGACAGTTGCATGTTTAGTTACGTGAGAAACTACCAAATTTTTCCAGAAGGGCTATGCCACTTACATTCTCACCCATATCCTCTCTAGCATTTGGCATTGTCAGTTTTGTCACTTTCACCATTCATATTTGTGTGCAGTGATATCTCATTGTGGTTTTAATATGCACTTTTTCTAATGGCTTAAGAGGTTGAACACTTCATTTATCATCTGTATATTTGTCATCTGTATATCCTCTTTGGTACAATGTCAGTTCATGTATTCTGTCTATTTTCTAATTGGATTGTTTGTATTTTTACTGTTTAGCTTGAAACTTATATTCTATATCCTATACTAGTCTTTTTGTCAGATATGCCATTTGCAAATATTTTCCTCCAGTCTGTGGCTTGTATTTTCAACCTCTTATCATGATCTTTCACAGAGCAAGTTTTAACTTGATGTTTTTCAATTTACCAATTTTGCTTTATGGATTTTGTGTTAGGTGTCAAGTCTAAGAACTCTTTGCTTAAACCTAGATACTGAAGATTTTCTCCTATGTTTCACCTAAGAGTTACATTGTATTACATTTTATAAGTAAGGCCATGATCTGTTTTCAGTTACTTTTTTTATATAGTAGGCTATTGAATTTAAGGTTCCCTTTTCATGGCCAATTGTTTCAGCACCATCTTTTGAAAAGGCTGTTCTTTCTCTATTGAGTTACCTTTGCATCTTTGTCAAAAATTATTTTGGTTTATTTGTGTGGAACCTATTTCTGGTTTCTATTCTGTTCCATTGATCTATGTCTGTCTCTCCACTAACATCACACTTTTAGTCATTGTAGCTATATGGTAGGTCTTAATATTAGGTAGAGTGATTCCTTCTACTTTATTATTCTTTCACAAAATGGTTTTTAGCTATCTGGGGTTTTCACCTTTTGATGTCAACTTTAGGATAAACTCGTATCTGATTACAAAAAATCTTCCTGTGATTTTGATAGAAATTAGACTAACATACAGATCAATTTAAAGAAAATTGACATCTTTCCTATGTTGAGTCTCTCAATCTATAAACATGTTATGTCTCTCTATTTATTTAAATCTTCTTTGATTTTTTATCAGCTGTATTTTGTTATTTTCAGTATACAATTATACACATGTTTTGTTAAGAGTATACTGAGGTGTTTCACATTCATTGGAGTAACTGTAAATGGCATTGTGTTTTTAATTTTGGTTTCCCCATGTTAATTGTTAGTACAGAAGTAAGAAAAATATGACTATTTTGTATTGATCTTGTATTCTGTGACTTTACTGTCCTCACTTAATGATTCTAGGAGTCTTTTGTAGATTCTTTGGGAATTTTTACATAGGTAATTATATCATTTGCAAATAAGATGAAGCTACGAATAAAGTGATTGCTGAGAAAACACATTTTCTACCCCTTTCTCACTTGCAGGTCTTCCTTTGCAAACTCCAGACTCCAATCTTTGTTCGTTTTTTTTTTCCCTAGGCTTTACACATGAGCGGCATGTAGGAACTGCCAGTTTTCAAAACTCAATTTTATTAATACATGTACATTGAAAGGAATAGCCCAGATTTATTTTTCCACTGATGTATATTACATCACACAGAGCATTTCTATCTCAAGAAGGCAAATTTTGATACAGTCAGCTTGATATTTAAGTAGTATTAAAAAAAACATCTTGACATTTTTAAAATAGGAATACAAAGGAATTTCATCTTACGGATTTACTGTGAATGCAAAATTACAAAAAGTATATAAGAAAGCTCTTTGCACACTATAAATTGTTCAATAGCTGTTAGCAATTGTAGCCAGCTCAAATTGTCTTCAGTCATAAATGTGCAAATTCACAAGCCCCTATATTCTCAACTGCAGGACACAGCAAAGTAAGAACCTTCCTGCATCACTAGAGATGCCCAGGACCTCTGAGACTCTCTAAATGGTAACCTATCAAAAGTATTTCTTAATATATAAGAATCTCTATAAAGTCTTTGTTATCTTCAAATTTCCATATACATGTAATGTTTGAGCAGAGGGTAAATCAACACAACACAAAAAATCTTAAAACTGAATCAAATTACCATAATTGATCCCACCCCTTAAGAGCCTTTTACATAATCATTAAAATGGACTAAGACGCTATAAAGCCTATAAAAAATTTTAGCAAAGGTAAGTTTATTTTAAGGACTCTTCTTTCATCTCATCAGCCCACCGAAATCCTGAAATCTGGAAGCAAATTATGCCATAATCAACTAGAGGTTTTCAAAAAGCAGTCTTGAGACCTGCTTGACACCTCCTCTTCAACTCTGCTTCTGTTATATTCTAATTTGTTAGATTTTGAACGTTGCCATGGATCTTCATTTTAAACTAATTTCCAGGCAACTCTGCCACACAGGCAAAGCTGGAACTGACTAACCAAGCCAGCCAGCTTCAGGTTCCCAAAGGGGAGAATCTTGCAAGACAGGTCAAATGTTCTTAGGGGTGAGGATAAAATTCAGGACTCATGGAGATCTGGGGATGAGTAGAAAAAGGAGTTTTATTAGAGCACTTCAAAACAGAATATGAAAGGATCCAAAAAATCTTCCTGACATTTGCTATTGTTGTTTTTCTTTTTGTAATGAAGCATCTGACTCAAGCTTTAATTGCCGAGGCATTCATTTCAAAGAGGCATCCACTTCAAAGGCTAAAACACACATTGCCAGCCACAGGACTATAGATAGGTCAGTCTCTTCCCCCCACTGAGTCCCTTTGTTTTGGACAACTTGGTTGATTTTGATAACTGACCATTTGAGCTACTTGGTTTTTTTCCTTTTTTGCACTTTAAATTCCTGCTCTTATGTTTTAAATTCACCAATAAAGAGCGAGCCTTCAAAACCCTATGCCCCATCCTTGACCCAAATGAAAGCAGAACTCCAGGCCCATGCACTCTTTCTCTATATTTGTGACCTCGCTGTGTAACCCTGGGTGTGCTGTGTAATTTCCAGGTCTTGTGAGTAATAAACCTGTATCTTTCCAAAGTTACCTGATGGTTATTGCTGAAGAGTGCTTTGCAATCATAATCAGAACCCACAAGGGCTTGTCCAGCCACATTGGCTATTGATAGGCTGAGAATGGCACGAAACACTTCCCCTGCTCTGTTAAATCATAAATTTTAATGGTCTCTCCTGACCATCTATTAAAGGAAGACCATGTCTGTGCAGTTGTTTCTCCTTTTCTTTGCTTCCATTTCCAAAACTACCTCTAAAGGTGAAGCTGTGAAATGAGGGGTTTGAGGTCTGAACCTCTGCTGAAATTAATTTTCTTGAGCAAATATTCCTCACAATAAATCACAAATAATTTATTAAACTCAGAAGGAAAATAATTTAAGAAGATGAAGATGGAAAGTTGAATTTATTACTTTAAGTCTCCCAAAAAATCTCATCTCTTTTTTGTGAACAACATATTTTCCATATAAGAAAAAGACATATCACATATGCATGAAATCAATGCATCCACATTGTATCCAAACAGTGCCAATGGAACTAACAAATGCATAATCAGTCTAGCCCATTCCTTTGAAAATAAATTGATTTTTCAGCACTTTTCCCCAAACTCCAGTTGCTTTGAAAATAAAATCATTTTCTTTCTTTCTGACACCAGTGCATTTTAAATGTGAGCATTTTCTCATATAATGATTGTTTTTCTGGTTTTCTCCTACTGATTGGACATATCTAATTATCCAAATAGCTATTCAAAAAGAATACATTTTCAGTAATATCTTTAAAGTGCAGCTTGAGGAGATGCAGCTTTCCATGACCTTTAAACCACAGCTATCTTCCTTGGCTCAGCCCTGAATGAAATATGGCACAATAAATAACCTTGATGCCAAAACTTATGGATTGTTGTTGAAATATACATGTTTTAATTTTTTAATTGCCAAGCACAGCAATTACATGGCCATAAAAGGTGATTGAAGTGTTTGTACGAAATGTGAAACTGGCTGTTTTCCACTTATAGTAGGATATGAACCCAGACTTATTACTAAAGCTTATATTCTACTGACATTTTTATGAAAATAAATGTAGTTTGGGAGACTTTGCCCTACTGTCTTCAGCCCTGACTGGAGACCATACTGTAGTGAGTCACAAACAGGTTCTTCACTTTGAAGAGCACCTTAAATGGAAGTTCAACAATTTTTCTAAAATATGACTTTGGTGTGAAGGTCTGAATCAGTTGGCTATTCAGGTGCATTACATTTATTAATTATTTTTATTTGTACACACGAGTTTACCAAAACCCATTATTTTCCTAAGCACTTAAATCGTGATTATTTTTCTCTTCCCTTATGTGTAATCAATATATCTAACACTCTTATAAGGATTGCATTTAACATATTGTCCACATAAATGACATAATACGGGAATACACATATGTTGCAATATGACAGTGAGGATATTATTGCATTGTTTTCATTTTGGACCAGAAGAACTGGGTTGAAATTCGATTGTTGTGTGGTGTCTTCACTTTTCATAGACTGAAATATTAAAATGATAATAAGCTTCTGAATCTTTAAGCAACTTTCTCTGATGGCATTCATTCCCTTGCTTTTTAATTCTAGACACACCAGTCTTCCCATGGTTCTTTGAAAAGTCAAACTTCCTCCTGCCATAGAATCTTTTAATATGTTGTTGCTTTAACTCAGAATGCCACCCAGCTCTGCATACCGCTTTTTGTACTTTGCTTAATTAAATTCTATTTAGCTTATAGATTTAAGCTCAAATGTGATGTTTTTAAGGAAACCTTTCTTTGCTGTCCATCATCATATCGTCCACAGAACTAAAACCTCTCCATAAATAGTGCTTTTGTCAGACATACATAGTTGTTCATCAGATCAGAAGGCCAGTAGTGAAAATGGAATACCTAGAGCTAACTTGGGAGCCTTGAATGCATATATTTCATCTGTTGTTAGTAATTTTCACCAGGGGTGTAATATGGTCATATTTATGTTTTAAATAGATCACACTGGCAGAAAGATAGTAGATCAGATGACATTGGTTTAAGGGACATTCAGAAGTAAAACTGGTGATTAAGATTAATGTTTGAATTAATATGGATAAGGGAGAAGAAGGAGTCTGGACAATCTGCATGTTTCTGGCTGGGTGACTGGGAGAACAGTGAGGTGCTGAGACAAGAGAAATGCAGGTGAGAATGGATGGAAGCTGGAGAAATAAAAGTTCTGTCTAACACAGGTTGAGTCTGAAGTCCTGCAAAGCAGCCAACTGGGTTGTAAGAGCTGGATGTAGACATACGAAAATTACCAACACAACTGGAAGTTTAAGTCACAAGAACATTTAAACTTGATTGGAAAACTATGTGAGCCTGAAGACAGGATAGAGAACCTGTAACAGAGATGAAAATGGTAAAAGGGACCCAGGATAGAGGCTGAACAATCTCCAAATTGCATGTTGCCGAATGTTAAAGGATTTCCAAGAAAGACCAGTATCAAGAGACAAACAATAGCTCAGAGAGAAGAATGGTCCTGTGAAACAAATAATGCAACACAATCAATACAAACAGATCAGAAATATAATGCCGAGAATAGTTTTCGTGGAATGATGGGAGGCAAAGGCCAACAATGTTGAAGATCTCATTTCTCTGCCTCGGGTGCCCCATTTACCAGTACTGCTTATACTATAACTTGTCACAGAGGTTCTTAACCAAATTTTAGTCAGGTACATCTTCTGCAAGGCCTATTTGGGCACTTCTTTGTATAATCTGGTTTTAGCAAGAACCCTACTAAGTCAATTTAACCAGAACTCCCATCCTTAAGATCTAATCAGGTTCCTCATTCTCCACATGTCACAGGTAAAGTCTGATCGTCTTGACCTGTCTTCAACAAAAATATCATGTTAGATCAGTTTAGCCAGAACCCACTCTTATTCTTGATGTTTCCTCTTAGTAATTTTCATGCCTTGACCCTCATCCTTTTCCATGGCTATAAATTCTCACTTACCCATGCTATATTCAGAGTTGAGCCCAGTCTCTTGCTTCAACTGTAAAATCCCTTTGCAATGGTCATACTATCGTGATGGTCTAGAATAAAGCCATCTCTAACAAAGGTCATTAAATATGTTATTCTTAACAGTTGTCCCATGGTTATAAGAAGATCTAATGGTTGTTTTTGTTTCCCATTGATATATACCACTGTTATAACAAAAATGTAATGATTAAAAAAAAGCAGTATGATAAAAAAATTCTGGAGACTTAGCCACATAGTCATTGTGCTAATATGAAATATTAGTCTCAAGAAAATGCAAGCAATTGCTCCAGGATCACATAGTTAGTGACCAGTAGAGGCCTAAGATTTTCTCTGTCATGGAACTTCAATGACTAGCAGATTCTCCCTTCCTCATTAATGACAAGGCCCTTTAGCAATCCCATGGCATCCTTAAGACAACAATTTGCCTTTCAGATCTCAGCAGTTTTTACTGACCTTGTGACAATGTTAAAGCCTGGAAGGTAACAAGACACAGAATCAAGACATAAATAAAGAGAAAAGCTTTCAGTGAGATTTTTTGAATATCTTTTGTTCTTCATCATGTTCTCTACATTGACAAGTCTCTATTGCAACTCCTACAGTACTGTGAATGCTTGGTACAATGAGAAAAAGAAATAAGAGTAAGGATTTTCAAGACTGTATTTCAAAGGATCTGTTTAAAACTTACCCCCTTCATTAGGATATCTGACTAGCCAAGACTATCTTCAAAACCATCTTCATACTATCTTCAGCTCTTCCCAGAGTTTTAGTCTCCCAATATTAGTTCCATTCACACTACTTCTCTCATATCAATCATTTTACACAAAAAGACTTGATCTCACATAAATCCCTACAGAAAGAAGATAGAAGGCAAAAGGAAGCAAATGCAGAATGTAAAATAGATGATATTATGTTAAAAACTATATTGGGAGAGAAGCACTTCTAGAATGGTGAAGTAAGGACCTCCAAAATCCTGATCATTCATAAAAGCAACAAGAACATTTAAAAAATTGTCAAAATCAGCTTTTCAAAACTCCAGAAATTAACAAAAGTTTTAAAAGAATGAGAGGAACGTTTATTCAAGAAAAGTGGCTGAAACTCAATAAGAACAGCAAACTTTCAGATACTTTAACACATCTTATTCCCATTCGCCTGCTCTCAGCTTCATGGTCATCTCGAAAACCAACAGCCTCCTAATTACAGTAGCTCTGAAAATCAGCAGTCTCTCAGCAATGAGTGGGCAAAAGAAATTAGAAGCTCCAGAAAAAGTTCAATTCTCAGAAAATTGTCATTATTTAACCTATCAGGAAGCTCCCTATAAGCTCTGCACTCAGAGGGTTTGTCTTTATATGACCTGACTCAGAACTTGCTCAGTGACAACAGCTATTTCTCCAGTACATTTTTTTAAAATACAAGTTGCAATTGTTAAGCATAAGAACTGCCTGAAGTGATAATAAAAGTTGAGGTAAACAAAAGGATGACCAAAAAAACTTAAAAAGAAAGCTGGTGATTGAGGTGTCCACAGTGGACTTTAAATATCCCTGAGATAGTCCTGGAAATCTAGAAGACCAGACACACACATAGGACTGTGTGCATGCCTAGGGCTCCACACATGTGTGGAAGAAGGCCATAGGTGCCATCACTGAGTAACTCTGAGGTTTTGTGCAATTAGGAAGTGAAGACTAAAGCAGAGTTGTAAACAGCCAGAGTGTTGAAGATGTGCCTCAACATCTGCACAAAGACAGGGAGATTTGTTGATTCAAGACATTTAATAAAATCTCTGTCCAATAATTTATTGACTTAAGTTAATTAAAGAGAGACTAGAGTGGCCACACATGAAAAAGAATACAGATTTTACAGAATTAATACAAAATTCACTAAACAAAAAACAGCAAAAATATAACAAACTCTGGAGGGAGGGAAGAAATGTGATTTTCAGATTTGTCAAATTATATTATTTAAATGTCTGTTTTTCAACAAAAATTATAAGACATGCGAAGAAATCAGCTCTGCTGACCCATATACTAATACTAATACCAGAAAAAGACAAGGCTGTCTACTTTCACCATTTCTATGCAATATTATACTAGAATTTCTAGTCAGAGCAATTAGATTTTCTAAAGAAGGAAACTATAAAAGGACTACAAATTGGAAAGAAGAATGACACTGTCTTTATATGTAGATACGTCTATATTCAGGACATGATCTTATACACAGAAAATGTTAATGAATCCACACCAAAAAAAAAAACCCTGTGAAAACTAACAAATGAGTGCAGCATCGTTGCAGGATAAAAGATCAAAACACAAAAATCAATTGTATTTCTATGTGCAAGCAACAGACAATCCAAAAAGGAAATTGAGAAAACAATTACATTAACAATGAATTCAAAAGTACAAAATATTAAGGAATACAATTAACAAAAGAAGTGCAAGACTTGTACCATGAAAACTACAAAATATTGTTTAAATAAATTTATAAGGACCCAAATAAATGGAAAAACATCATGTTTTTGGATGAAAAAGAATATTGTTAAGATACCAATTCTCAAACCTTATTTAGAGATTCAACATATTCCCTACCAAAATCTCAGTTGACATTTTAGTAGATATTCATGTGGAAATTCATATGAAAATGCAATGGACCAAAATAGCAGAACAATCTTGAAAATGGGAAAAATTTGATTCATACTTCCTAATTTAAAAACATACAAATGACAGTAACTAAGACAATGTGGTACTGGCATAAGACTAGATAGAGATCATTGAAACATAATTGACAGGCCAAAATTAAGTAACCTCTTAAGTTTATAGCAATTAATTTTCAATAATGGTGTCAAGGCAATTAAATATCTTTTCAAGAAATGGTGTGGGGACAACTGGATGTATGTGTGCATATGACTAGAGCTAGACTGCTACCTGTATCATCTGCAAAAATATTTCTACATGCTTCATAGATATAAATATAAGTGTAAAACTATAAAGCTCTTAGAAAAAAACAGAGCTGTGAAATTATGTGACATTGGATTAGGCAGGTGATGAGATCTTAAGATATGATACCAAAAAACATATTTACTAAAGAAAAAAATAAAATGGACTTCATTAAAATTTCAAAATTTTGAACTGTGCCATGAAAAAAAGACATGAAATGTCCATTTACAAAGTAGGAGAAAATATTTGCAAATCATAAAGTTGGTAAGGGACGGTATTCAGAATAAAGAACTTTTGCAAATATTACAATTTAAAAATGGACAAAGGGCCAGAATGGATATTTCTCTTAAAAAAACATATACAAATGACTAATAATTACAAAAAATAATGCTCATTATCATTAGTCATTAGAGAAATGCTAATCAAAATCACTTCCTCATACCCACTATGGTAACTAAATCAAATAGATAGACAACATTATGTGTCTCTGAGAATGGTGAAATTGAATCTCATATATTCCTGTTTGAATTGTAAAATTGTGTAGTCACTTTGAAAAAGTTTGTCAATTTCTAAAACAAAAGATGTCAAACTTAGAGTTGTGATATGACCCAGCAATTTCACTCCTAGGTGTATACCTGAGAATTGAAAGCATACAAAATCCTGTGTACAGATGCTCATCGTAGCATTATTTATAATAGCCCAAAGTGGAAACAACCCAAATGTCCATCAACTAATGAATGGATAAACAAAATATGGTCTATTTGCACAATATAACTTGACAATAAAGAGGAACAAAATGCTGATACAAGCTACACCTTTAAAACATGTTAAAGGAAAGCTATCAGGTACAAAAGACCATGTATTGTATGATTCCATTTGTATTATATGGCCAGATTAAACAAATCCATAGAGGTAAAATAGGTTGGTGTTTTTCAGGGGATGAGGAGGGGTCAATAAGAATTGACTGCTAATGATACAGGGTGTCTTTTGAGGTGATGAGATATTCTGAAATTAGTACTGATGGTTGAACTCTGTGAATATACTAAAAAAATGAGTTGTATACTTTAAAAGAGTGAATTTCCTAATTCTAAGTGCTCTGGAAACTTTTGCCTTCATCATGGCTGTTTTTCTTAATGTCACTGCTGTGAAGAAAACGCCCTAGGTAGATGAAGTGGAAAATGAATAGAGACTTGAAAAAGAAGAGGCATGGAAGGGGTATGCATCTCATTCGTCCCTGATAACTTTGTGGCCAATCCCATTCTGCTTGATGCACAGATACTACTCTCAAGAGACCTTACTGAGCAGAAGGGGAATTTCAGGTTGTGTTTCTATACAGATTAAAACTTCCAGATGAATTATTTAATCAAAAGAAAATTCCAAGCAATGATTGGTGACTATACTATGCTGCCTTCCAATGTGATGAATAATCAGACTATATTGACAACCAGAGTTAAGATGGATGTTCATGCAGAGAGAGCCTTGAACTTTCAGAATGAGCCATCTCTTCTGTAACGGTTTAGTACGTGTAGCATTTTCTATAAACACTGAGGTAATAGGGAGAAGTATATGAATGTGGGATATGACACCATTTCTTTCACTGATCAGTCTTTCAAAATAGAAATTTAATATCCATTTACATTCTCTATAAGCATTTCTTGAACATATGTTGCATGTCCAGCTGTGAATTATATTATTTTGTTAAATAAATACATTAACGGCCCACCTCACCTCTACAGGTCATTCATAGTATGATCCATTGGTAAAATTCAACATATATCTGGGGAAAGAAAGAAATAATAGACCAATTCTAAGTAACAGAAGGAGTTGTGAAGTTTCAAGAATAGCGGCCCAGGTTTCATCATTTATTACTCATGAAACTTCAAACATGCTACTGAGCAGCTCTGCCTCAGTTTTCTTGTCTGTAAAATGGAAATAATATAGTTTTGCCTATGTTGTTATTGTGATAAATGATATTATGCATGCAAGGTGTTAACACAGCCCTTGACAAACTAAATGCTCAAGAAAATACAATTATTATTTAGTAGGTAACAAATTTTAATTATAGCTAAATTGTGTATGATCTCAAACAAGTCACTCATCGTTGATTAGTGTAGTCAATGTCAATGTGGAAATCAGTCTAGGCAGGGGGCCTGAATATTCCCTTCAGGAACAAATCTTCCAACCCCAACTGGAAAAATTCAAAAAAAATAGGTAATATCAAATGTTATTTTGCTTCCCTGGTTATCTATACCCTCATCAGGTCTTTGAGTACTTTTTCTCCTGTTCATTGCTTTTAGGATACTAGATTTGTCAAACATCTGCTCTAGTGTGCTGATGATTGTAACTTGAGCTAGGACACAAATTACCTTGACACCCTATTACAGAGATGGGAAATGCTATTTTCATGTATCTGCTAATAGCTGTCCTCCCCAATAGCGCCCATGTGACCTTTAAATATCACAGAAGCTAAGTGGCAAAGGAGAATAATAATGGCATTTTAATTGATTGGTAAATTATTGAGCAGCATTAGCTAATACTCTGTAACACCTCTTCCCTCTCCCTGGCTCACTCCACCTCACTGGAACAAATCATTATGCTCTCTGGAGGGTTCCTGTTTTTCTTACATGTGAATCTATGATCCGTTTGACCCTGTCTTCTGTAGTGTAACACATAGGTTAGGCTAAAAAAATGTGCAGATAAATGTTGGGGGAAAATAGCTTTGTGGAA
This sequence comes from Pteropus alecto, assembly GCF_000325575.1. NCBI lineage: Eukaryota > Metazoa > Chordata > Mammalia > Chiroptera > Pteropodidae > Pteropus > Pteropus alecto. The sequence goes on from NW_006442484.1 coordinate 4,402,889, forward strand.
ATTGCATGCTAAAAAGCAAATGTCATTGTAGACTACATTTCACGGCAGTTATAACCACTCAGAGTAAAATATAGTAGGCAGTACTCTGCCTTTACTCTTGCTATTTTTAAATATGATTTTTAAATAAATTTTGGAATGAAATTAAAGTGATCTTGGGCATGATTCTGTGAGTTTTCTCAATTTCTGACCCTAGTAGTGATTATTAAGCTTTGATACTGATCTAAAGTGTGACTACATAATTCTTGACTAATAATATGGCATTGCTATTTATGGAAGCATTTTGTTTATAAAAATTCAGATAGAGTCCTCCAGCCCAATAAAACTCTGGTCTCCCCAAACTATCTCAACCCATGCTGAGTTAGTTAACTCCTCATTGGTAGTAGTGAGAATTTCAACAACACTAGATATCAAGACCAAAGATTCTTTTGCATTTTCTTGTATTTTTAAATCTTTTCTTCCTAACTAGGGCTCAATTTTCAGAAAAGCTTTGTAGGTCTTCAACACTTTATGTTGCACAGTGCAGGAAGCACTGGAAGATGTGGAAGAAGTGGGGGCCACGAGTCAGCAGGAGCAGCCTATGTGACCATGAGCAATGGATTCTCTGAATCTCGGTCCCTTAATCTGTAAAGTTTCATGGAGTTGTTCTGAGAAATAAATCTGTTGGTGTTCCCTATACTAGATGTTTTGGGTAGACATAGAGCTGTGCAACATAGATCTCTTTCAAGGGGGGCCTTGTTGCCCCAGCTATTGAGAGTGTGGTGAGTAGGTAGCCCCAGCGCTTTTGGGGTTTACTTCAGCACAAAGAACTGCCTTGTCTAAGGAAACATCTGTCCCAGAGCAGGTCACATCTAATGACTATCAGTCAATTTCAATGCAAAACAGTAGAGTTCCAATGTCTTTTCAGGTTCTCCTTCTGCCTAATCTTAGATCCTCACCCTCTCTTCCACTGATATTGATCCCTAAATCATACTTTGCCTGTCAAATTCTGACTCATCATCTTCCAGAGAATGAAACCTGTAATAGGCTTGATGTATACTAATCTTATAGCCGAATCTTTATCTCTTCTCCCAAGCACAGGAAACTAAGCTTTCATGGCTCGCTCATCAACCTTCATTCTGCATTATCTTCTGTTGCTGTTCCAATGAGATCCTTCAAGCTAATATCACTGCAAAATTCCCCAGCCTTTTCATTCTCCATTTCCAAAACACTCACTTCCACACATCCATCAAAACACTCACTCCCACACATCCATCACCACAACAATGTAAGCATGGAACAACTCTGAACCTCCAATAGTCTCTCACACTTCTTTGCTCTATGTGTCATGTCCTCCTCCCTCAAAATGCCTTAGTAATTCCTTTACTTCCTTGAAGGTTTAGTTTTACCTTCAGCTTCTCTGAGAAATCTTGGGCCTCTTAGTTTATGTTCAGTGTTCCTGTGGCACCCTGTGCTTCCTCCTGCATGTAACCATTGTGTTGTGTTGGACATTTTTATGTTCCTCTTCATATTAAGTCTGTAAACTCACAAAGGGTGGGGGCATCAGTGAGAGTCACACTCATCCCTCTAGCTGCAGTCCTTAGCACAGGGTTCTGGGGTTCTTAAACATTCAGAATCATTTGTGGAAAAACTGGCAAATGAGCAAGTGAATTAACAAATAGATGTTACTTTTTCAGTGTCACATTACTCATCTCTGTAGATTTGTTCCCCTACTATTACCATTAGTGTTTTAGAGGTGAAAACACTTTGATATGAACTCAAACCAAGACGAGCTGGGCTATGTTCCTGTACATCTTTCTAATAATCATACAGTCCAAGCCCCAAGAAAGCATGAGAAAAAGACAGTGACATGTGCTAGCTTTGCCAACTGGAGTACTCAAAAATATGTGTCACAATTAAAACTACTATACCTACAAATATACTTATGGTGGCAGTGTGTATCAAAACTTCTCCCTGGCTCAATGCTAAAATTAGCTCATTCAACAAATAATGTCAGTTTCCACATCTTATACAAGTTCAGTATCAAGATGTTGTTGCCATTAGAGAGCACTGGGAGAAATGCCGGAAATAAGTTCTACGGGTAGGCTCAGAGGCCAAGTACATGCTCAAAAGCAGGTTATAATGCCTAAGAGGGGTCAGCACATGCAGGGGTTAGTCATGGTAATTTGGGAGCAGATGTAAAATAAAGAAGAATGGTTTCACTCCAGAGTCAGGTGATTGAGCTCTGAGCCTCGACATGCTCATCTGAAAATGAGAGAATAATACTTAATTCATAGAAATGTGATGAAAATTCTTTATCCTTTGTGCAAGGGTTGGAAATACATTTGAAATTGTTGGCGCAAGCAATATGTCCACCACTGAATGCCTTCTATTTGTCTGATGACAAAATGGGCATCTTTACTTACTTCCTAGTTCTGCTCAGAAGCAGCTCTGTTATATGACCATTCATGTTTAGGCTAATGTTCTGGCTTTGGTAAAGTTAAACTCTGCAGAGCACACATTGCTAATAAGACTGTACATCTTCCTAAAAAAATGGGTAGAGGGTTTTGGAGGACCTTCCCCAAATGAAATCACTTCCATTTAAGAAATGTTTTCCTGTTGAAAACCTGTGAGTATTTAACTATTGGTGTGAAGACGATTACAACCACAGCCCAGAAACCCAGCACTAATGTCTCCATCTCTGAAGAGATAGTTTCTCCCTCGCTGCTGAGCTCCAACTTTTAAGACATCTGGGCTCTACTAGCCTTCATGGGCCATGTATGGACCAAGAAATCTTTCCAATACATCTGTAAAAAGCACAAATGGAAGAAATGTAAGTTCTATCCTGCTATGTCCCAGGCACTAGGAGTCAATTAAAAGATCAATAAATAAATAAATAAATAAATAAATAAAT
>NW_006442484.1:4405837-4418718 GCF_000325575.1 Pteropus alecto
TGCCATCCTATGCCATTTAGCACTTGAGTGCCCTTTTCAGCCCACATCAGCCAGTTAGAAAAATTATAGTCAGTTCAGATAATCCACGAGCTGTAACCTGTCTTCTCTGCATTTGACAAGTGGCTTACAGGTCAGAAGTCTAGATGGCAGTGCATTATTCTCCTTTTCCAGAGTTACAACACAGTGAGTGGGGGAGGGTGGGGAGCATGGAAAGGGATTTGAAATGAGTCTGGAGTAACTGGTAAAATTTACAGCTTCACAGAAGCTAAATCCTGGTTCATTCTGATATCAAATACAACCGACTAATACATTACTTATTAAGTGCCAGACACCGGCTCTGGCAATGGGATACAGAGAGGCAGCACAGTGGTTGAGTTAAGAGCTGGGACCCTGGAGTCAGTTTGCCTGGGGATGAGTCTTGTCTTATCTACTGGCATGTTATAAGTCTTGGACAACCATCTCCGGCTCTGTGCCTCAGATTCCTCATCTGTAAAAGGACGATAAGAAGAATACTTGCCCACAGGGTTGTTGTAAGGATGAATAAGTTAACACAAATTAGGGGCTTAGAACAATGCTTCAGGGTCTTATCAATAAGTGGTAGCTATTATAATTATTAATAAGGAGAAAGATAGACATAGTCCCTCTGCTCTGCTCCTTCTAACCTTCAGCTGTGCTCCAGAGACTGCCCCCTGCCCACAACCCCTCACTGCCTCTCTCCCAAAATGTGCCATTGACTGCCCTTCTGTCAATCTTTGCCATCATCAATAACTTTGAATTACGTGTGCTGATGCAACTGGCTCTATTGCCTGCAACACCATACTCTTCAGTACCTACTCTAGTAGCAGTCTTCCCAAACCCAGTTCAGTCCACTCAGATGCAGCATTTTCAGGTTCTAATTCTGACAGTGTCTGTCTTCCTGTCTATGATCTTGGACATATCACTTAACATAATTTGGGCTCAGTTCTCCATCCAGGATAGAGAAGCAAGGAGTAAATAATCTTTAAGGTCATTTTCCACTTAAATTTCTTATGATTTTATGACTATAGCCCATGAGTCATTTTAAAAAATCCAGTCCCACCTTATGCATCTTAGACAAACACAATAGATATTTTCCCAAAATGGAAGTGGGTTTCTGCTTGATAAAGAGTTCTGGACCAGGTTATATGGGAGAGGTTTACTCACAGAAAACTGAGATGTCATTGTCATGAGTTGAGCCTGCTCTCAACAGAAAACTGAGATGTCATTGTCATGAGTTGAGCCTGCTTTAAGAGAAGTAGTAGAGGAAATAAACTGGAAGCCAGTGCTCTAAGAAGAAGGCTGGGGACATGTGGGAAAAAACTCTCAGAACTCTTTATGTTAGTGGTAATTCTTAGGCAAAGATTTTATTTTCAAGGAGCTGAACAGAGCTGAGCAATGCCACTTCCTTTCTCAGGATGAACAAGATCACAATTCAGTCAGGAATCTGAAAGAAGGAAATACCTCACTATCTCCTTCTGGATTTCAACAGTATCAAAGTCTGTTGTGAATGTGTGTGTGTGTGTGTGTGTGTGTGTGTGTGTGTGTGTGTGTGTGTGTGTGTGTACAGGCACAATCTCCTAAACTAGAGTCAAATAAAATGTAAAAAATATTCAGAATGAAAACCATTTGGATAACATTAGAGTTGAGCCCGAATCAGCAGTCCTGATGTTTTGTTGTTTCTCTCATTTTTTAGCCTCAACATGGTCATTTTAAAGATCTCCACAGTTTTCAATGTTTTAATTTTCTTCCCTGTGTATAGGATAATTTGTTTTCAGTTGAAGTAACATCTGTTTCTGCAGATAATTAAGTTATTAGATGCCGATCAATTTAATAAAGCCACAAGGCTTTCCTGAACTCTTTATGCATAATCAATGAATTTACATGCAAAATGTGAAAACTTTAATTTAAAAAAAAATCTAAATCTTTCATTAACAATTATTTTGTAATTATTTGATGCTTGCAATCAGAGAGGTACGTAAACACAGTATTGTGGAAACAAAGATTATTTAGTCATTACAGGGCAACAAGAGAGAGGCCTGGAAGGTGGTTGATCTTCCCTTTGTCCTTGAACAATGGTTCCCTCTCTTTATTGCCTGAAGTATTTTTATTTTATACTTCCTATGGTTAATGTTCCTATCCCACCTGTTATGATACGTCTCATTTTTAGAGTGCTCTAGGCCCTTTGCCTACATTTTCCACAATTAATCCTCCCAGTTATCCTGCAAATATTTATCAATATTCTCCATTTTACAAATGGCTGACAGAGATAGATAACTCATGGGGTCTTTCCAGTTGGACTCGGCATTTAAACCTCAACCTTTGGACTCTGGATTCCAGCCTCTGTCTTAAACTTCCCTCTTTTACCTCGTTATTGCACCACTAATTGGACACATGTTTCCAGGGCCCTTAGCTCCACACCCTACTTCTTGTTTGCTGATCTGTGATGATTTGGGGGTGGGGATGCAAGCAGCTTTGATTCCCACAGATTTCAAAAGAGATCAAGTAAAATCCAGAATTCTCTGTTTCTGGGGTTTGGGCAATTAGTAGGTAAATAGGAGGCCAGTGAAAAAACAAATCAAGAATGAGATTAAACAATACTCATAATACTAGCATCATGATGACCTTCTAATCACTAGAGAATATAGAAGATTTCTTTTTAAAGGAAAAATGCAGTTTATGACTTTCAACTTAACCTTGAATGCCAAACAAAAATGAGAATATGAATTAGCAAAAGAGCCTACTCATGTTCTGCTGTCAGATCTAATATTATTCTTGTTTCATTTAAGACATTCTTTTTTTTATGTCAATAAAGGCAATAGGAAAAAAGCAGCAATGTGGTATAATTGACAAGATATCAGTCACCTGTAGGTGAACCTCCTTAACATCCTTCCAGACTCTACCTTTGAGCTTCAGTTTCCCATGTGGAGGTAAGCGTGCTACTCTGTCTCTCACAGAATTATTTCGAGGATCAATAAAAGAGTTTAATTGCAGACACTCTGAAAAGTATAAAGAGCTAGATCAGTATAAAGTATTATTTGGTAATAAATTGTGTTAATTTTAATGTAGCATTAGATTTCCATCTAATGGAAGTCATCACTTTCAAGTGCTCATTCCAAAACCAGTGAATAATGATTTTACCAGTGAAAATTCAATGCAGATGAAGTGATATATTACTAACAAATTATTTTCTTTTAAAACAGAAATGTAAGTGAAACACTAATTCATACATTTGCTAGCTGCTCTTCCCTGCTTCTGTCACCATGTCACATCTTTGAGAGGCACTATGTTTATGACCACAGACAATGTTAAGTTCTTTTGTTTATTTTACAACAATTACAGAATTAGAACAACGAGTCTGTGGAATTAGCAAGTGGTACCTAGAATTTAACACATAAACGTATCTTGCTTTAGGCACTAAATATATAAAGTTTACATGTAAGTTTAATAACTAATCATTATATTATAGCTTTAGAGACCAAGGATCTTGGTTGTAGATTCCCATGATCATGTAATTAACTCTGACATTTTTGCTTTGTAAAGTTATTTTATTTTTGGCATTTCCAGGTTCTGTAATGTGAAACACACCTGTATACATGAAATTTTATTGTTGTATGTTTGGTTATAGTGACTTCATTTGTTTGTTTGTATGTGATATGACAGCAATATCTTTTGTGGGGAGGGGGCACTGAAAATTGAAAGAGATCATTAAGAAAAAGACAAAAGCTAAACTTTTTTAGAGCTTTCTGACTCTTGGCTTATAGGAAAGATGAGCATAAATATTTTTTTATTCTTTGTTTGAAACAGTGCCTGTTGTTAGGGTGTTCCATTTAGTACTTTTCCATTGACTTTTCATAGTTAACTCAGTATTACTTTCCATTTTTACTATGGTTTTAAATTAAGGTATAAGTTATATATAAGAAAGTCTAAAAGTTTTAAATAGACAGCTTAATATGCTTTTGCATATGTATACACCTGTGTAATTGTTGCCCAAATCAAGACACAGAAAACATTTCCAGCAACCTACAGACTCCTCAGGCCAATTTCAGTTGATGCCTCCCCAAAGGAAGTCAGTATTCTGACTTTTAATGTAATAGATTAGGTCTGCTTGATTTTGAACTTGATGTAAATGGAATCATAACCAAATATTATTGTTAGAATTACACAAAAATAAGTCAATATGGGTTTGTTACATCTCCACTTTGTACTTTAACCATCTTCTATGGTCTCTTCCAATCACGAATGAGACGCATGCAGAAAATATTTCTCACTTTGTACATGGTTAAACCTGAAAGATGGTCAGAAATAATGCATCTTTCTTTTACACATTTTTTTAGACACAAGGAAACTAGCAACTTCCTTCCAAAGAGTGCTTGCAGGGAACATGCATGAAAACAAACTGGCCTTAGGCAAGAGCATCTGGCCACATCTAATTCTTTCCTCTCTCAGTACTTAGGTGAGAAAGAATTCAAGATGGTTGCCTCTGTCATAATGAGTAAGATGCACAAAGCCACCAGGACTCCAGTAGGTTGTGTCAGTGGGAAATGAGGGGAAATTATATTTTAGGTGTATGAAATGGGTGGGAAAAATAAAAAGCTGAGCAATCCTGCTATAGCAATGTATGGAAGTTAACCTGAGCAGCGTTGCTGAAGAGGTTTGGTCATTTACTATATGGTGCATAACCACAAGTATTTTGTTTACTGTTTGGTAACATCTTTCTTTCTTGTCTTGTAAAAAATGTTTTCAGTAGTAATGAGCTCAAAAGAGTGAAAGTGTGTTGGATGAAAAATTTAAGTACTCGATTTTCATTTTTCAAGAATGTTAATGATGAACATGTGACTTGCACTAAATATGTATCATGATTTACTATCAGTCATGAGAGATCACGGCGCTGTCACCAAGAAATGAAAATCAGAAGACAGAATTGGCCAAATAAGCATCATCATCTACTTCAACAACTGGTAATTATTTTACAATGATGACTGACAACAATTTAATATTTGTATCTAGAGAAAGTATGTTGAAATATTACTCTAATTCATATATTTTTTCTAGATTAAATGCCCATTCATTGTAGCCAATCTCCAAGGTGACCCTCAATGATTCTTACTTTTTGGTATCCACACCCTTCTCTTGTCCCCCACTCATATATGGTAAAAGTGACAGTATATCACTTCTAAGATTATATTATAAAAGTCTGTGTCTTCCATCATGGATTCACTCTCTCTTTTTCTCTCCCTCTTATTTCCCTAGTTCTAGGAAAAACTAGGAGCCATGTCATATAGACACTCAGGTACTTTATCATCTTACAAAGAGGCTCACATGATGAGAAACTGAAATCTCTGGCCAATAGCCAGAAAATAATGGCAGAATTCTAAAAGTAAGTTTAACAATGCTTTGCAGGAGTCTTCTAGAATAAGCACCAAGGTGATATTCCACAAGCAGCTCAGCTCCATTCTCTAACTGCATTTTGCAGTGTGATGCTGGATTCAGAAAAAAATACAGCAGAGCAGGAAAAAAAGAGAGTATCCAGACCCCGCTAGACAATCTAAACCACTTCATCTGTAGCCTTAATTTTAAAACATTCTTTCCCCTATTTCTTTTTGCAGCAATATTGGGATTGTTACTTTTATATTTGCCAGTCATTAAATATAGATGGCAAAGCACACATTTAGGTAGAGAACAAGGTAAGGAGGGGGAAAGAAAGAATGATGATTTTAAACACAAAATTTTAAATAACCAAAGAATTAAGAATAAAGATTTCACAACTACTGTTAACCCCCTTAGCCAGCAACAGACTTTGATTTCCTATGAGGGTTCAGCCATTTTACATGCTTTGACTCATCTCTCTCACAACCTGGACCATTTCACCTCTATCAATAAACAATCTCTCTTCAGGACATATTTTTGGTATTTTTGTTTCTGCTTAATTATGTCCTTTTATTCATTGCCCATATTTGTCTATTGCTGTGTAATATTTCCAAAACCCAGTGATACAAAACAACAACCATTTATTATTTTTCATGATTTTGGGGGTTGACAGGATGTTTGTGCATGGCTCTTCTGCTCTTTATGGCATTGCCTTAGTGCCTTAACTGCCTTCAGTTGGGTTAGATTGTGAAGTCTAAGGAGTTCTCACTCACATTTCTGGTATATACTCTTCTACCTTGGTAGCTTGTGCTTCCTCACATCATGGTGGTCTCTGAGTAATCAGACTTCTTATTTGGTAGATGAATGCACCAACAAAAAAAAAGACTCTTTCAGGCTTTATGTCATTCTATGCATCAAAGTAAGTCATGATACGGAAAAGCAGGGAATAGATTTTGTTTCTTAAAGGGTAAGAGAGGTATCTACATACAAGGAAAGAAAGATTGATGATACCATCTTTGGAGACTCTAACACATCATGGCTCTTACTGACTCTACCTTACTCGTTGTCTACACTTTCTGACTTCTCTATGAGTTCTTTAGCTTTTAATTTCCACTCAACCAGTAAACAAGCTTAATGTCTCTGGTTAAAATTTCTCAGAGGAATAATAAGTTAATTACTATTGCATTTACATAGAATAAACCTTCAAAGAAACACGCCTCACATGTCATGGATCAGTTTATACAGATTATTATGGAATCTGGCACTGATCAACCAATTAGCTATGGCTCCCAAGGGAAAGAATAGGTACTATAGGGAATGGCAGGCACGGGTTTCTTCATCAAAGCAGGTTAATAGGAGTAGCTGTTTGCCTCAGAGAGAAACAGTGAGGAAGACATCCTTCCTAACTAGCCCACTGTATGCAAATATCTCAACTAATAAACCAAAATGGGGCATTGATTATATAATTATCTAGTTCTTTAATTTTCTCTCCTTAAAAGTGTTTCTTGCTAATTTGAAGTCCTTTTGTCTGTGGAGGAAGATAAAAGCAATCCATCACAGAAAAATCAAGACTGAATTAAATTATTTATCAGCTTCTAGAATATAGGGCTGTTGTTTCTTAATTCCTCACATTCTAAACAATGCAACCACAAGGACTTTCTGGAATGTATTGCTCCCTTTAAAATACCCTCAAAAAATATATTTTATATAATCAAGTAATTTATCCACTGTAATATGTTCCCCAAACTTCTTTTTCTCACGAGTTTCTTTTGATTATTTTAAACTTTAATTTCATTTCTTTGAGTGTTTTTCTTTCTTTTCATATTATAATGGATAAATTAATAATAAACTTGTTCAAGCATACCTGTGGTGTAACTTTCTCAGATATGTAATAAGAAGTTCTTAATGTCTGATGCCCAAAAGAAAAATGTACTGAAACAAGAATCAATAGTTGTATCAGAAACCTGGTAGCTAAGAAGATGGAGATTTTTGTACCGAAGCCCTTGAAATTCTTAGCCTAGTAAGCTAATTTCTATTGGAAGAAAAGCTGATAATATATGCTGGGAGTTTTCATTTACCTCCTTAATCTTTTATTGCATTCCTATTATCTGTTTAGGGTTTTACCAAATATTTAAGATATCTGCCTTAAGAAAGCTCAAATAAGTAAAAGAAACATGCGTGTGAATTAATATGCTTTGTAGGATACTGTTAAGGCACAAAGAAAAACGTGCTCATTCTGCTGAGGAAGGAAAGAGCAGAAAAGTCCACATGAAAGAAATGAACTGAAACTCGAAGTTGTATTTTTATAAAAGTCTTGTTATTCTTCATTGTCATCAGCACTTGATATTGTCTTTCTCTTCAATTATAGCCATTCAGGTGAACGGTTTATGGGATGTGATTTCCATTGAGATATTTCCTCTGACTTATGAATTTCTTTAAAAATGTATTAATTATTTTTTCTTATTGATTTCATGGTTAATGCCACTCAGATCAGAGAACATACTTTATATAATTCCATTCACCAGTTTATAGACCAGCATACAGTAAATTTTCAAAACTGCTCTTTGGGTGTTTTAAAAGAATGTATTTTCTGTAGTTGTTGGGTACAGTGTTTCATATATATTCATTGCATTGACTATTCAAATTGTTTATATCTTCATTAATTATGTTTGCTTATTTTATTAATTACTGAGAAAATTATATTAAAATCTACCTACTGTTAGGATAGATCTATGTCATCTTAAAATTATGTCTATATTTTCTTATATGTAATGCTGTGGGAGTTTAAATCTGTACGTCTGCTTTGGAAATCAATCTGCCACTATCCATAAAAAATGAAAATTCATGTGCCCTATGACTCAGCCATTTCACTTCCTGGAATGTTTGCCAAATAAACACTTTCTCATGTGCACTAATAGCCATGTGTGCATAGATTCAGAACAACAATATTCACAACAGTCCAAAGTGGAGATAGAAATGTATCATTTGTAGTATAAGTAGTAGAAGGAGTAAATAAATTGTGGTATATCCATTCAATGGAATACCACAGAGCAATAAAAAATAATAATTGATAGCTATACTTGATAGCATACATAAATATCACAGGTAAGGTTGAGGCAAAGAAGGTAAATACAAAAGCATGTATACCAAACTATACCTTTTATATAAATCAAAACTGAGCAAATTAACAAAATGTTAAAACTCTGAATAATCATTAATTTAAAACAGAGAGTGGGAACAGTGAGTGAGAAGGGACTTGAGGGGCACATTTGAGAGCATTAAGGAAAGATTTGAGTGATAATTTTATTAAATGGGTAATTATTATAAAGGTTTAGCTTTGTTAATTCATTGAAAGGAATAGTTATGTTTCATGCACCTGATTGTATATTTGAATAGTGAGAGGAAGAAAAGGGTAAAGGATGTTAAACATATGGTGATGAAAGGAGATTTGACTTCGGTGGTAAACACACGATGAATATATAGATGATGTATTATAAAATTGTACACTTGAAACCTATATAATTTTATTAACCCTGTTACTCTAATAAATTAAATCAATTAAATATATTTTAATTTTAATTTTTTTAATTTAAAATATATTTTTTAAATTTATGTATATTAATTTATATATATATATATGTGTGTGTATATATAGTTTGTTTGTCAAGAATATAAGAACAAGGAAGGGATTCCAGGCAGAGAGTTAAACATGAATCAAGGAATTAACAATAAATACCAAGATCATTACTGTTAACTTCAAAAACTTCAACATAAATAGATATGAGAAGGAGGAATATTGTAAAATTTGGCTGCCTAACAGTTTCCTTCTCCGCACACTATATATTGATATGTTTTCTTCCCTCAGATAAAAAAAAAAAGCACAAATATCAAAGCATCACTTTGTTTTTTTTTAAGAACAGGGATCTTAAGATATATGAAGCTCAAATGAAGTCAACAGCACCAAATTATGAACATCGAGGATCTCTAAAATTTTTATCATATAAATATTTTATGCATGTATCCTCTATATGTTGATTTTGTGATTCATAAATCGTATGCACAGTACTGCTAACAATATATAAAGTGTACTCTACATATAAAAATAGAAAGTTGTAAAGTTTCATATGAATAGATATTTTACCATTTCATTCAGCACATCAGTTAATTGTCTTGAATGTGTCTCTTTGGAGAGTTGACTGTGAATTAGCCTGAAATAGATACTGGTTTATTACTAAGGAGTCTCTATAAGCATTGAACATAATGTGCTATAATTTAGGATACTAAGGTAACCTGTGCCCTTTGTCTGTAAGAACAGGGTTTTCATAGTTTTAGAAATTAATCTAGGAACAGAGCCCTTATTGTAAAAACTGACCTTCGACACCACTCAGAGGAAGGAGCATGAGTCTTTGACTGCATCCATTTATACCCTGGGAAGCACTTCTTCCTTTGGACTTACCTGTTGGTGGAAAGTCATAGAGGAATTGGGTGTTGAAATAAATCTTGAGAGAATCATTAAATTGTTAAAGGAGGAACATCAATAATGGACATATTAGGGATAAGGAGAATTTGAAATATAAGGGGGACTTTTGAGTAATGATTTAGCTGGGTTATGATTTTAAAAGATTTAGCTTTTTGTTGATTCATTGAGTAGAATATTTATGTTTTGTGCAAATATCTGTATATTCGATCACAAGGAGAAATTTAAGAATGAAAAGGTTTAGAATGTCTCAACTGCAGCCTCTAAGGGGGCATCACCAATGACAACTTTAGAAAACAAAACAAAATAATAACAAAGAATAGTTTCATGTGTGTTTCTCTAGAAAGACCAGCAGGGCAGAAAAATTACCTCTTGTAGAGTTTTTCAGTGACTGTAAGAATCTAAATAAATCTCTTGAATTAGTTGCCATTCTGTATCTGCAGAAGCTGAATTATGCATTAAAGTGATGATAACCAAAAGTAAGAGTCCACAGCTTCCTCAAAGAAAAGAAGAAATCTGGGGTCTCAAAAAAATGCAGACACATTATAGATCTGCTCTTGCTTAAATGACATTGATAACATGCACATTTACATTTGAGTAATTAAATAGTATATGAGTCAGAAAGTTAAAAAAAGAAAAAAATGTGCAGCACTTCTGGTTTCAGCTCTAATATATAAAATGCTTAAAAGTCATCACTCGCATTCTCACAAGAAAAAGCTGAACAAATTTAAAATCAATGACTTTTCTTAGGCCCATCAGAGAACTAAGATTTCAATATAAATTGCCACCCTGAAATTTGGAGACACAGTTGAAGCCAGAGAGTCGTAGGTAAGATATTTTATCTGGTGCAGAAGATGCTGGAGACATAAACTGGTAGGAACACTTAAATGGTTACTTTCACAAGTACTAGAGGTAGAGTGTGAATTAATGTGAGAGAGAAACTACTGGAGGCTTCAGTTCTATGGTGGCCCCTACACTTTTGTGGCTGTTACATTCAGTAATCCTATCAGGTTCCCACAGTGAAAGTCAGAGAAAGATCACCTCAAGCCTTTCCTAGAAGGACAAAATGGTAATCACTGTGAAATATGCCCAGAGTGGTCTACATAACAAAAGTCTATACTCCAGAGCAAAAGACTTTTACCAGAGCATTGTTCCAACTGGCGGAAGAGCATTCTGCCCACTCCATCCTTCTTGTCTCATCTAAAGTAGAAAAGTCTACCACTGGGTGAAAACAACTTGTGAAATTCAAGTGGGCCCACAGATACAGGCCCACTAAAATAAAGAGATTCAATCATGAGATTGTAGAACACTTCTGTTTAAACCACTTTCTTTCACCCTGTTGATAAGGTAGAATTCTATTCTAGGATTATGAGGATGGCCAAACACATGACACTCAACATTGGACAAATGATCTCAAGAGTAGTTTATTAGTCACTTATGTGCACATCCTGGGGAGGAAGACACAGTTATGCAAGGGCAGAGTGAACTCAGAAACAGAACAAGTAATCATGGATGGTAAAAAGCAGGCTTTGTAGTGTAAAGAGGGTGAAGTGATCCTAGTTCCTGTGGGAGGATGTCATTGGCTTGTTTGATTAATTATGTGGGTTGGCAGTGAACTGAAGCCCACTCAGTTAACTAAGTATCATGCTTCATCTTTATGATAAAGATAGCTGTTTGGCAAAAGGCCCTTTTCCACTAAAGCACGATGCTGAGGTCTTGTGCTTAAGTCTTGTGCTGAGGTCCACCACGTTTCAGATGAGATAGGGCATGTTCAAGGTGGCATGGTCATATCACCTTGTTTCAAATGTCAGGCAATACAATATATTAATTTTAGGCCTTACATCACAACATTCCCTTCACACCTTATTACCACATCAACAGGGATTTCATATAACAACAGTAAATGAAAGAGCTTCAAGAGTGGATTCTCTGCACGGAAATACTTAGCAAAGCTCAAAGTCAAAAGAGAAGACACAAAAGGATGCTAGACAAATTTGAAACTTCTGGCATCTATATCTACAATGAACATTAAACACAGCACAAGTCTTACTTTAACATAAATCCTCAAATTAAGGCTTATTTTCCCCAGTTTTTATTGTCTGATAAAACATGCTTGACCTTCAACAAAAAATTAAAAGTAATGCCAAAATGTAAGAAAAATACACAGAACTTGAAGTGACAAAGTAAGCAGCAAAATCAAACTCACATATGATGTAAATGATGAAATCATCAAGCAATAAATTTGAAATTACTTTAATATGTTAAGAACTTTAATGGAAAACATTGCAGAACTAAAAACTAAGTAAGTAATACAAGCAGAGAAATAGAAAATTTAAGAAATAATCAGAAGGAAATTCTACAAATCAAAAATACTGTAAAAGAAATAAGCAATGACTTTGATAGTCTTATCAGTAGATGTGAAAAATTACTAAAATTGAAGATAAATCAATAAAATATCTCAAATTAAAAAGCAAATAAAAACCGAATTTTTAAACCTAGCAAAACGTCTTAACACTAGGGACTAATTTTAAAAACTGTAATGTGAACATAATTGGAATATCAGAAGGAAAAGGAGGAAAATATGGAGCAGAGGAAACATTTAAAGTAACAATGGTCGAGAATTTTCTAAAATCAATGACAGACACTAAAATATGAATCCAAGAAACAGAAAACAGCAAGCAGGATAATTTTTTTAAAAAAACCTACATCTAGGCATATCATATTCAAAAAACAGAAAACCAAAGACAAAGAAAACTTTTTTAGAGAAGCTAGAGGGAAAAAACGGGAATATCTTAGTTATTAAGCAACAAGGATAAGAATTAATGTGGACTTCTTATCAGAATCTATGCAAACAAGACTTGAGTGGAATAAAGTATTTAAAAGATTGGAAGAAATGATACATATCACCATCCTAGAAATTTATATCCAGTGAGAGTATACTTCAAAAGCGAAGGAGAAATACAGATTTTCTCAGACAATCAAAATTAGAGAAATCATCACTAGCATATTTGCTCTTGTA
>NW_006442484.1:4418751-4419529 GCF_000325575.1 Pteropus alecto
AGAGTGTTGTAAGAAACTTTGATCTATATAAAGAGATTAAACAACACACTTCTAAATAATATATGGATTTAATAAGATATCTGAAGAGAAACAACATTTTGAATTAAATGAAAATTCAACTTATCAAAATTTGTGAGATGTAGCTAAAGAAGAGTTTAGCCAAAAATTACAGCATTAAATGTTGATTATACCAAAAAAGCACACGCATTTAAATTCTCTCAAAATGGTTCTAAAATCGTACAGAAAATAAAAAATATTTATTCAAAAAAAGCTATTAAAACTTAATGAGACGAAGTCTAGTGTTTTTACCATGGTCCACTTCTTTGTTTCCTTCTCCCACCTCAGAGTAAGAAAAGTTCCATTCCAAAAAGTAATCCAAAAACAAGGGCTCCTTTTCTTTCACCTCTCAGACAGAGGGCTGTTAGTCAGATGGAGGAGGACATCAGCATTTCTCATTCTGCTGCTATCTAACTGATGCAGAGCCTAAGTTCTAGATAAGTGTGATTTAGAGGTTGGTGCTCCCTTCTTCCTCCAGACCAACTTGTGAGATGGGGCCTCTACCTTGGGTGCAGAACACTGAGCATACTGAAGTCATGATCAGTCTCATTCCAGTTTGCTCATAAAGTAGAGATTCCACACCAGGAGAGGTAAAAAAGAAGATGACCAAAAGCTATAGCTGCCAACTCCTCCATTGAGCAACCACCTACTAAAACAGTGTTTTCATCACTAGAAGTGTACCAGCTCCAGAACCATGGCCCAGAGATTTTGTCCAGGGAAA
>NW_006442484.1:4419544-4495133 GCF_000325575.1 Pteropus alecto
ACAAGCTATAGATCACAGAATTTCAAAGATCTTCCTATAATACTAACTTTATTTGCAAGAGTATATAGAATTTCAAGATAAGGAAGCTCTCAAAAATAATAGAGTTTATGGTTTAAAGCAGCTAAAGAGCAGACCAGTTAGAGAATTAGAGAGAACCCCAAAATGAGACAACTAAGAGCTCTCTTGCAGTCACCAAAAGTGTCAAACAGTGACCCCAAAAAACTCTGCCTGTAAAAGAGTCCAAACTTAATTATACCAGCCTGAAGAATAATATATGGAACAGGGCATTGTTGAAATGCAGGAGCAATCAGCTATCAATTAGTGAAGCTTAACAGCTGGATTCAGTCAGGGGGAGCAACAAAGAAAGCACCACAAAAAACACTGTCATCCCAAAACTGTGCTTCCCTGAGAGGTGACATCATTGTGGGTAAACTGACTTCACTAAAATAGCCCAATCAATCACTAAACAAATGAACAAGTACATAAAAATGAGACCCTAGGATGAGAGGACCAGTACACAGAGCTGCTACAATATATTATCTAAAATGGTCTGTTTCCAACAATAACAACAAAAACTTCAAGCAGGCAAAGAAACAGAAAAATATTACCTATATATGGGGGGGGGCGGGGGACAAGCAACAAAAACTGCATGTGAGAGTAAACAGATGTCAGATTTAATAGACAAAGGCAAGTTAACCATTATGAATATGTTCAAAGAACTGAAGTAAAACATGCTTAAATAAGTAAAGAAAGGTATAAAAATGCCTCATCAAAGAGAGAATATCATGAAATAGCTATTATAAAAAAAAAACCCATGGAAATTCTGGAACAAAAATGTACAATAACTGAAATTAAAAATTCATTAGGGAGACTCAAATTAAATTTGAACCATCAGAAGAAAGAACAAATTTGAAGACAGACCAATGAAGATTATGCAATCTGAAAAAACAGAGTAAACCATGAAGTAAAATTAGCACAGCCTCAGAAAAATATGGGAAACAATTAAATTCACCAACATATGCATAATTGAAGAACCAGCAGGAGAGGAGAGGAAGGAGTAGAATAATATTCAAAGAAATGATGGCTGAAAAACTTTGCAAATTTTGAAAAAAAAGAACCTTTAATGTTCACATTCAAGAAGATCAAAGGATTTTTACTAGGCTAAGTGTAAAAAAGATCTCTGTACAAACGATAGTACAAATGATGAAAGCCTAAAACAAGGAGAAAATCTTGAAAACATCAAATGAAAAATAAGTCATCATGTAAAAGGGAATCCCAATAAGATGAGCCTCTGGATTCTCATCAGAAATAATGGAAACCAGTTGGCAGTGAAATAACACATTCAAAGTGCTCAAATAAAACACCTGCCAGCCAAGAATCCTACATCCAGCAAAGCTGTATTTCAAAAAATCCAAGACAAATGAAAACTTCACAGGTATACAAAACCTGAGAGATTCATCTTACAAGAAATACTAAAGAAAGTTTTTTCAGGCTGAAAGCAAGTGGCCCAAGGGAGTAACCTGAACTAACAGGAAAAATCAGAGTTTGGTAAAGAAAATTATACAATTATAAAAGAGTTTAAATGTATACTTATTCTATTTTATCTCCTTAACTGACTTAAAAGTGATCAGATAAAACAATATGTACTTAATTGTACTGATGGGCCTTAAGCATATAGAAATGTAATATATCTGTCAAATATTACAAAGGAAGAGGGTAAGGGCAAAGCTGTACTGGACTAATAAAACGAATCCAGATAATAGCTCAAAACTATAGGACAAATGAACTGGAAATGTGAAATTAAAAGGCAACTATAACAAAAGCTATAAAAATATGTTTGTTCTTATAAAGTTATATAGATAGCAATATATTATTGAGTTTCTCATATGTAGATGTGATATATATCTTATGTGATATATATGTAATATATATATGTGTGTGTGTGTATATATATATGTATATATATATATATATATACTTATATCCACAAAAAAGGAAGAAGAATAAAAATATATATATAACTCAAATTGTTTTATAAATCTGAAATATTTTCTGACAAGTTAGTGTGTGTAATAAGCCATATAGCAACCGCTAAGAAAATGACTAAAAAATTATGGAGAATTATTGAAGAAATAAAAATGTTACATTAAAAATATTTATATAATGCAAAATAAATCAGTAAAGTACGAATAGAGAAACAAAAAATCATGAGACATACAGCAAATAAAAAGTAAAATGGCAGAAGTAAATCCAAATATGTCAATAGTAGCATTAAGCAACCTAACTGAAAGAAAATAATTGTTCAACTAGATAAAAACCAAAATACAACTATATTCTGTCTACAAGAAACACATTTTATATTCAAAGTTACATAGACTAAAAGTAATTGGATGTAAAAATATATACTGTGCAAACAGCAACCACAAGAAAGAAGAAATGAGTATGCGAGTAGACAAAATAGACGCTAAAGTCAAAAAAAATGTGTACATATATATAATATGTACAATCAGGTACATATTATAATAATAAAAAGGTCAATTCATTGGGAAGATACATCTATTACAAAATCTTTTCAACAAATGTTTCTGGGGTAAATGGCTATCCACATGCAAGCAAATAAAGTTGGACTTCTACCTTACACCATATGTAAAAGCAAACTCAAAATGAATTACAGACCTAAATGTAAGAACCAAAACTATATAAATCTTGAAGAAAATATGGGCATTAATCTTCACAACCTTGTATTAGGTAATGGTTTTTTAGATATGACACCAGAGCACAATAAATGAAAGAAAAATAGATAAATTGGATTTTATTAAAATTAAAAATTTTGTTTCAAAGAATACTATTAATATAGTGGGAAGACACACTACAGAATGGGAGAAAAATATCTCTAAGTCATATATCTGATAAAGAACTTGAATCTAGACTATATAAAGTATTCTTACCACTAAATAATAAAAAAGGCAATTACCCCAATTAACAAAGAGGCAAAGGATTGAATAGACATTTCTCCAAGGAAGAGACAAAAGTGGCTAATAATACATGAAACATGCTCTACATCATTAGTCATCAGGAAAATGAAAATCAAAGTTACAACAAAAGTGACATCAGCAGCATGGTAGCGTGAGAGGAACTCCAAGTCAGTTATAAAAAGTTGGACAGCTATAATTCAACAAAGGATTCCCTGCTCAATACACAAACATATCTGAGACATCACTCAGAGACATCTGAAGGTGGGCATATCTGAACAAACAGTGGAGACAAGACAGAAAAGGACAAGGATAGAGAGAAGTCATACCCAGCTTTGTACTCATCATGGCCCCAGCAGACATAATAGTAGTAAAAGGCTGGGGTGCAGCTCCACTGGGCAGACAAGACCAGAGGGGCAGCAACAACAATACCAGACCTGGGTGACTGGCACACATTGAGGTTGGGTCCAGAGTCAGGGCAGAGAAATGGTGCAAAAAACTCACAGCACTCCAAACTCTGCCAGCATCAAACAGTGGATTTTGCAGATGAGGAATTTGCCTACCCATCCCCCTGTGGCTCTCAGGGCACCAACATCCTCTCTCTGCAGATTGTGAAAGGGCTGACAAAAAACTTTCCAGCCTAAGTGATCTGTATTCATTGTGGCTAAGCCCAGGAGGAAAAACAGAACAGCAGTTGCATGAAATGGCTCCCCCTACCCCTAGTCTGCCCATTCTCTACCCATTCAGTACAGCCCAGGGGAAGCAGGTGGATCAATTTAGAGCAGCCTTGCAAACAGCTTCTGGGCAGTGCCAGGAACACACAGGAGATACATATTTTACCCCTCTTAATCGATGGGAGTGCTACCTGAGAGAGGTGAGTGGGTCATGGAAGGAACATCACCTCCTGGGGAATATGGAACATTTTCCATGGCCAAGGTGACACTGCCCCACAGAGATCCTGCCAGCCCCAGCAGTGCAGATAAGGAAAAATAAAAACTTGCTCTTTTGCACCACCTACTGGAAAACAAAAGAAAGACTTCTACTTATCAACTCAAATTATTTTAACCCATTTCCCGTTTGCCCCAAGAATACTCGCTGGCAGTGCTTTGTGGCTGCAGCATTAACCCTGAGATAACTTGCAAATTACACTCCTAACCTTACCCCCAAAGTTTGCCATAAAATATGTCATTTTTATTATTATTTTTATATCACTCTAGTAAATCAATAGTCTTTGGAAACAAATGCTATCATTCTATTTATAGCATTCTGTTGTTAGTAGTAGTATTTCCATTTACAAAATCTAGTAATTCTCAATTGCTGAAAATGTCAAATCCTTGAAAATGTGGCATTCCTACACATAATATTAAATTAATGCTGGCGGCAACCTGCATTTTTTCTTCTAAATGAGAAAAGGGCTAAAAAGCAGCTTTAATTTCCACAAATGCTCAAGCAGAGAAATAGTCCATCAATCACAATAAATAACCAAGTTAACAAGAAAAATTAGGGGAAAAAATGAAAAATCTCCAGAAAATAAATATAAAGTCATGGAAGGCTGTAATTTAAGTTACAGCTAATTCAAGATTGCAGATCTGAAAAAATTCAATGAGATACAAGAAAATTCAGAAAAGAAATTTAATTAATTCAGGATTAAAATCAATGAACAAAAGGAGTAATTCACCAAAGAGATTGAAACTATAAAAAAGAATCAAACAGCAATTCTGAAGCTGAAGAACTTAATAAAAGTGGTAAAAAAAAAAAAAATTGACCTAGCAAGCTTAGGAAATAGAGCAGACCATGTGGAAGAATGAATTAGTGACATAGTTGATAGAAATCTAGAAATGACTCAGGTGTTAGAAGAGAGGATCAAAAGCAAAAAAAAACAAAAAGTGAAATAACTCTAACTCCATTAGAAAGAGCAATATAAAAACAATGGGTATACCAGAAGGCAAAGAGCAAATGAAGGAAGTAGGGAGCCTATGCAAACAAATAATTGACATAAACTTTCTTAACCTTTGGAAAGAATTGTATTCTCAAATATAAGAAACTAGCAGAACATCTGATTATCTCAATCCAAAAAGACCTTCTCCAAGGCACATTATATTAAAACTCAAACATTAACAACAAAAAAAGAATTCTCAAAGCAGCCAAGGAAAAGAAGACAGTAATCTATAAAGGAAATTCCATTAGATTATCATCAGATTTTTCAGCAGAAATTCTACAAGCTAAGAAAGAATGGAATCAAATATCCAAATTATTGAAAGAGAGAAATTACCAGTCCAAAATAATATATGCAGCAAAGTTATCAGTTGGGTATAAAGGAAAAATTAAAACTTTTTCAGATATACAGAAGCTGAGGGAATTTACCATCACAAGAGCTGCATTATAGGAAATATTAAAGGGTGTTCTTCTACCTGAAACAAAAAGACACAGAATTATGAGCAAGATGACTAACAGTTGGACTGATCTAGGAAATTACAACTCCTGTTCAGAATAAGTTATCAAACACTTATGTATAACATAAAAGATAAAGAGAGTAAAAACATTTTTTTAAAAAAAGATAATAGCTACTGCAATTTGGAAATGGACTGACAGCATAATATGTGACAAAAATAAAAAGGAAGAGGGTAAAAGACTGAACTTTCACAGCTGAATGGAGATAAGACACAATCAGGAAAAAACAACAATTGTATATACAAAACTTTTTTTGCATAAACCTAATGTTAACCACTCACACACACGCACACAAAGCTAGAACTAAAACACATAACATAAAAAAAAGAGGATTCAAAGGAAAAAAATTATAGAATATCACAAAATTAAAGTAATAGAAACACAAGGGAAAAGGAACAATAGAGATGCAGAGCCACCAGAAAACAAAAGATGAAATGGCTGTAGGATATCCTCATATATCAATAATTGCCCTAAATGTAAATGAACTGAACTCAGCAATTAAAAGGCACTAAGAGGAGTGGGTTGGATCAATAAACAAACTCTAACTATCTGCTATCTTCAGGAGAAACATCTCAGTTGCAAGGACAAACAGACGAGTGAAGGGGTAGAAAATGATACTCCAAGCAAATGGCAACCAGAGAAAAACTGATGTAGCTATATTTATATCTGACAAAATACATTTCAAGATAAAAGAGGTCACAAGAGACAAAGATGGACATTTCATAATGATAAAGGGGATAAAACATTAAGGAAACATAACACTCATCAAAAATGTACCCAATCTGGGAGCACTAAAATATATAAGCAACTATGAACAGAACTAAAGGAAGAAACTGACAAAAACACAATTATAGTAATGGACCTACATACCTCATTGTCAGCTATAGATAGATCATCCAAACAGAAAATCAATGATGAAATATTGGCCTTAAATGACACATTAGACCAAATAGACATAATCGATATTCAGTTTTTCATCCCAGAACACCAGAATATACATTCTTCTCTAGCACACATAGAACATTCTCAAAGATTGATAATATATTGGGACACAAAACCTGCCTCAACAAATTTAAGAAGATTGAAATTATACTAAGTATATTTTCCAACCACAATGTTTTGAAATCAACTGCAAAAAAAAAAAAAAGCAGAAAATAAAACACACATATATGTAGAGATTAAACAATATGCTACTAAATAATGACTAGGTCAAAGAAGAAATAAAGAAGAGATCAAAAGGCATATAGAGACAAATGAGAGTAATAACAAAACATATAAAAATTTGGGGGATATGGCAAAAGTGGTAATTAAAGGTAAGTTTATATAATTGCAAGTCTACTTCAAGAAACAAGAAAAATCTCAAATAAATAACCTAATGTTTTATCTTAAAGAAACAGAAAAGGAACAAAAAGCCCAAAGTCAGTAAAAGGAAGAAAATGATGAAAATTAAAGCAGAATCAAACAACATAGAAAACAAAAAGACAACAGAAGAAATCAGTGCAACAAAGAGTTGGTTATTTGAAAAGGTTAATAAAATTGACAAACTTCTGGCTAGAATTACTAAGGAAAAAAGAGAAAAGACTTAAAACAAAATCAGAAGTGAAAGAGAAGTTACAACAAACATTCCAAAAACACAAAGAACTATACAACAATACTATGAAATATTATATGCCATCAAATTTGATAACCTAGAAGAAATAGACAAGTTCTTAGAAATATATAACCTTTTTAGACTGAATCATGAAGAATTGGAAAACCTAAGTAGATTAATCAACTGTAAGGAAATTGAAACACTCATTGAAAACCTCTCGAAAACTAAAAGTCTGGGGAAAGATGTCTTCATTAGTGCATTATGTAAAACAGTAGTAACTGAAGGATGTGGTCCAAGGGAGGCTAGCCAGGAAGGATTAATATTAATCCTTCTCAAACTCTTCCAAAAAAATTAAAGAAGAGGTCATACTTCCTCATTTTATGAGGTCAACATTATTCTGACACCAAACTCTAGCAAAAACAACACACACACACACACACACACACACACACACACACACACACACACACATTACAGACCAATATCACTGTTGAATGTAGATGCAATAATTCTAAACAAAATACTATCATGTCGAATACAATAATACATTAAAAAGATAATGTATCACTATCAAGTGGAGTTCATTTTAGGAACATAAGGATACTTCGACAAATGTAAATTGATCAATGTGATTCCTCGAAAAATTAAGAATAGAGCTACCATATGACACAGCAATTTCTCTTCTGGGTATCTACCTAAAATTTTCTCCCCCGCTCTTTAATCTGCCCCGCCTTCCACCCCTAACCTATGGATGTTGCCGTCTTCCCTTAAGAACTAGATCTCTGAAGGCAGGGTGTCTCCTCCCACATGCTCGCGGCGGGCATCTAGGGCCTGGCACACCCGGGGCCTGGTGCCCCTGGCACAGTTGGAGGGCCTGACATACTCTGGGGGGCTTGGCACACCCGGGGCCCAGCACACCTGGAGTATGGTCCGTGGCTCCACCTGGGACACGAACCCAGGACCTTCTGCATGTAAAGCAGATGTGCTAACTACTACACTATGGAGCCACCCCCTGAAATTTTAAAAAATATTTATTTATAAAGATATATGTACCCTTGTATTTATTGCAGCATTATTCACAGTAGCAAAGACATGGAAACAATCCAAGTGTCCTTCGATTAATGATTTGGTAAAGAAGCTGTGGTACATGTATACAATGAGATATTACTCAGCCATAAGAAAAGATGAAATACTGCCATTTGTGACAACTGGATTGATCTTGAGAGTATCATCTTAAGCAAAAATAAGTCAGAGGGAAAAGAAGAATCATATGATTTCACTCATATGTAGGATGCAAACCAGAAAACAACAAATGGAGGAACAAAACAAAACAAAAAAATAAATAACCTAATGTTTTATCTTAAAGATAAAACATCTCTTTGATGCGGAAAACAGTATGGTGGTAGCCAGAGAGTAAGCGGGTAGAGAGAGATCGAATAGGGTAAAGGGGGTTAAATATATGGTGATAAAGGAAAATAAATTTAGTGTGATGAGCACAAAATGTAATATACAGATGATATAATATTATATACTTGAAACTTACATAATCTTATTAAACAATGTCACTCCAATAAATTCAATTTAAAAAAAAAAGAAAGAAATCACAATGAGATATCACTTTATACCCACTAGGATGGCTAGAATTAAAAATCAGATAAAATATTGGCAAAAATATAAAGAAATGGATACAGAGAGAACACACATAATGATAGTAATGTAAAATGGTACAGCCACTTTGAAAAACAGTCTAACATCTCAAAAAGTGAAACATTGAGTTATCATTTAACCCAGTCTAGGAAAGGAAAATGTTCATCTAAACAAAAATGTGAACACAAATGTTCATAGAAGCATTATTCATAAGAGCCAAAAGATTGAAATAATGCAAATGCCCATTAACTGATGAATGGATAAACGAAGTGTTGAATATCCATAAAATGGAATATTTTGTCTGTGAAAGTAGTAAAGTATTGAGACATGATACAACATATATGAACCTTGAAAAGATTATGCTCAGGAAGGTAATTCAGTTACAAAAGAACACCTATTATATGCCTCCTTTTATATAAAATTTCAAGAATAGGCAAATATATAGAAACAGAAAGAATATTAGGTGTTTCTTAGGGTTGGAGAACATAGGAAGCTTTGTGGAACATCAATTGTGTACGGGTTTTGTGTTAATGTGATGAAAATATTTGAAAACTTATTATAGTAGAGTTACACGACTCTGTGAATATGATAAAAAATATTGAATAACCCCTGGGTAGATTGCATGGCATGTGATTGTATCTCAATAAAGTTACAAAACTAGAGACAAAAGAATTAATATCAATAATCCTAGCTTCTATTTTAGAAAGCTAGAAGAAAGAAGCAAGTTAAGCCTAATTCAATCAGAAGAAAATAAATAATAAAAATTAGACCAGAAATCAATAAAGTTGATAACCAGAAAAATAATATATCAATGAAACAAAATCATAGTTCCTTGAAAAGATTAATAAAATTGATAAACCTCTAGACAAGCTAAACAAGAAGTAATCAGAGAAAATTCAAATTACCCATATCAGAAATACAAGAGGGGGCATCACTGTGATCCTATAGTCATATAAATACAGGAATTAAAAGGCGTACTATAAACAATTCTATGCACACAAACTTAATAACTTAGGTGAAAAGGACCAATCACTTAAATTACACAAACTACCTAAATTCACAAAAGAGCAAATAAACCATCTGAATAGTCCTTTGTCTACTAAAGAAATTGAATCAATAACTAATAGCATTCTAAAAAGAAAACACAAGGCCTGGTGGCTTTCTTGGTGAATTTTACCACACATTTCAGAAAGAAATGATACCAATTCATTACAGTCTTTTCCAGAATATAGAATCAGAGAGAATACTTAACTCATCCTATGAGACGATCATTACCATCACATCAAAAACAGATAAAAACATTAGAATAATGGAAAACCACAGAGCAATATCTTTGATAAACATTGATGTGAAAATCCACAACAAAGTAGCAAATCAAATCCAACAATGTATAAAAAGACACATCATAATCAAGTAGTAGGATTTATTCCAGGAATGCAACACTAGTTCAATAAAAACTAACTGATGTAATTCTTCCATCAAGAGGCTAAAGAAAAAAATCTTATAATTATATCAATAGATATAGAAAAACCTTTGACAAAATTCAATACTCATTTATGATAAAATCAGTAAAGTAAGACTAGAACGGAACTTCCACAATATAATAAAGAACAACTATAAACAGTCTACAGTAACATCATATTGAGTGATGAAAAATCAAAAGCCTTCCCTCTAAGACTGGAAAGAAGGCAAAGAATATCATCTCTCACTATTTCTATTTAAAACTTTGCTAGAATTTTTGATAGGGCAATAAGACATGAAAAGATAATAGAAGTTATACAGATTGAAAAGGAAGAAACATAATTTCTATTCTTAAATTTCATAGCTGTCTGTATAAAAATATAGAATGGAAAAAAGAATAACTTTACAATGGAGGAAGTACCTCATAGATGCTACCTCAGCCAGATGATCAAGGTTAACATTAACACTGATAAGTCATTTGGATAGTATAAACTCTTGATATGATGTCATGAAAATTGTACTTCACCTCTCTGATTTTCTTCCCCAAAACCCATAAACCCAGTTTAATCAGAAAAATTACAGTTGGGTGGCATGCTACAAAATAATTAATTTTATTATAATTCCTCCAAACTGTGAAAGTCATCAAAAACAAGGAAAGTCTGAGAAACTGTCTCAGCCTATGGAGCCATGACAACTAATTGTGATGTGATATCTTTTATGGGATCCTGGAATAGAAAAAAGACATTAAGTAGAAACTAAGAAAATATGAACTTGGTATGAACTTTTGTTAATAATATATCAATATTGGTTCATTAATTTTAATTAATTGTCATATTATTGTAAGATGTTACAAATGTGGGAAACGTTGCAAAGTATATGGGGGACTGTATTATCTTTGTGATATTTTGGTACTATCTTCTCTGTACTTCCTTTGAAAAAACTGTTCTAAAATGAAATTTTTATTAGGAAGAAAGATGGAAGGCAGTTATGGAGGGGAAGAGAAGAGGGAGAAGGAAGGTGCAGAGGAAAAAAAGAAGTAAAGGTGATAGCACTCTTACCATGGCAAAAGACATATCTTAGACTATAGAAATTTCAGTTTAAAAAGATTTTAATGATTTTTATAGTTTACAATGGAAGCTGACTAGTCAGTGGTTTGCAGAATAAATCTATTCCTTCTTTTAAATATTGATAGAATTTGCCCATCTCCAGTCTCTTAGAAGCTCTTTTAGAAGTTCTTTTATCCTTACATGAATGTGAAAGATCAATGATCATTTTCTCATTTAGAGATTCTCTTGAGACGCTAATGTGTAATTTAGATGGGTCAGAAGGTTTGTAAAGCAAATATGTGTACTCTTACAATCTTTTTATCCATCATGAGTTTATTTATTTCATTCTTAGAAATGTTCACTCTACTCTTTTCAGTTCCAATTTATTCTTCTTGACAAAGAAGAAAGAAGCGAAGTAGGAGTTGTGGAGTTTTGTTGCACCAGCATGCAAGTATGTATGTATGTATGTATGTTTGTATGTATGTATGTATGTATGTATACATAAACACACACACATATATACAGTTTTTTCTGAAGCACGTAAATTACCTGATATTTTTTAATGTACATGTCACCCATTTGTAGTTAGTATTGGACATTTTATAATTTCTACAGTGAAATCATATTGCCTCCTACCTAGTTTGTTGCTTCTACAGTTAGATCTTAGGGTCAAAATCAGGTACATTTCACCAATAATGCAGAGCATCTATGGTTTTGTATACACTGTCTCTTAATGAATCTGGAAAAGTCATTTTTTTCTCTCGACATTGTATTTCCCCCAGCAAAGTATTGAGGTTACTGCATATAAAACCATTGGCTTGTGTGGCAGAACCAAGTAATTATTTTTAAAAATTCTATAATGACCCCTGTATAAAGTGGTAGGGTTTGAATTAATAAAATACCACAAAATTTCTACCCCCAATTTGCAGATGGTAAAACTGAGATTTTCAGAGGCTACAAAACCTCTAAGAGGTAAATAAAGTCATATAGCCATACCCATGTATGTACATATAACATATTTAAGCTTATTTATATAACCATATTTAGCCCCTTGAGATTCTGTAACCTCTCAAAGTCTACAGTATATGTATTTGTGTATGTGTGTATACCAATATATATTATTAACTTTATTTAGCCTCTTGAGATTCTGTAACTTCTCAAAGTTTCAACATATATGTATATAAAACACACACGTGTCTGTATATAATATATAATATATAATATACACATGTTTTTAAATTTTCTCTCACATATATTAATATTTATACATATATGCATATATAATACTTATATATACACTTAATTTTTGCATGTGTATATATGTATAAATATGAACTCAGGCTGCCACCCCACCACTGTGAAATAGCAAACATGTTAAGTTGGTCTAGTGAGTGCATAAATTAGAGAGGGACAAAAATGGAATTTGCAGTGGTTCTCAGTGCAGGATCGGGAAGAGGGTGATCTGGATTCTGATCACATAGAGAGGCTGGCTCTGCCCTCAGGGATTCTGACCCGATAGCTTGGCAGGATCCCAGGAATCTGAGCTCTTTGAACATTCGTCATTATTCTGAAGTACCACTCTATTTATAAACCTCTTGGGAGAGGAAAAATCTCTGCTTCCCCACATTTGAATTTGTTATTCCTGTTCAACTCACCACTGAGATCTGTTGGGCCTGAGGCAAATTACTTACTTTTCGAATCCTTAGTTTTGTCTGTAAAATAAGAATTGGAGAGGATTCCTTGGAGGGGTATTGAAAGGAACGGTGCCTCCTGTACATGTAAACCGCTTTGCATGGTGTCTGGCTATATGAAGTTGTTAAATGGGAACAGCTTTAAACACTGTGAGAGGAAGAGGATGCTGGAAGTTGAGGTGAGTAGGAAGGCTTTCCAGGGGAGGCAAAATAGGAGATGAGACCTAAGGAATACAACCCAAGAGTGAGTGCTTTTGGGGAGCATAATTGAAGAGGAAGGGGTAGCACAGAAAAAGATGTGACCCTAATGATCAAGTTCTGACCCAGAATTTCTGCTCAGAATTGTGTCCTGGAAGCATCTCCCCATCAATCCCATGTGGTGAAGACTGACAAAGGATTGCAGGAAAGAATGATGACCTTGTCACTCCCTCTTCAGGAGGAGAGAACCGTGCTCTGGAGTCCCATCCCAGGCTAGGAGGGCCTGATGGAGACTGCGGCACCACAGGAAACAGGCCGCAGGGTTCGGGCCAAAGGAAAAACAATTCTGGGAAGCAGGGTTTTAAGAAAGCTACACATCACCTAATAAGAAGACAAAAGGGAAGAGAGGCAATTACCAAGATTGATTAGAGCCAGAGGCTGCTGATGAAAGCAAAGCTGCACAGAGCAAGGGAAGGCATGCTGTGGGGGCAATTCCACAACTAGAAAGAAAGATGCTTTTTGTTCAGGGTTTGGGTCCATAGACCTAGATGCAAGTGGATCTCTTCAAAGGGGATTTCTGAATCTGACGATCTGTATCTAATAACATCTGAGTCTAGAAGGAGGGCTACCAGCACAGCAGAATACAGGTATGCAGTCTCTCCCAGCTGGTATTTATAATCAGCTATGCTGAGTGCCCTGGGTGACTACACTGACCCAGAAGCTTGAACACTGTGACTCAAATAGCAGTTCCAGAGCCTCCTCTAGATAGCAGCAGGGTTTTTATTATTCCACCATTGGCCTGGAGCAATATCCATAAGCTATAGCTATGGGGTGTCAACACTTCTCTATGATTGGTTTAACGTGTCGCTATAACAGAGCTTTAGGGTGCAAGCTTGTAGGTCCAGCACCCTGATGTTCAAAATCTGCTACATATTAGTTGTACAGACCAATCTTTCTTTACCTTCCTGAGCCCTAATTTTCATTTTTACAATGGAGATAAACACAGACATCTCAGACTTGTTATAAGGATTAAATAAAATGTGTGTAACAGGAGACAGAGTATCTGTCAACAATTACATGCTCAACAAACAGGAATCAATTAGTATAAATACTAATGTCATTAGAGTTAAAGATGACATTACTTGTTTTGTTATTCACATTTGTCTATTGTTTTCTATGTAGGAAGCATTCTTTCAAACAGTCATTTATTTTTCTCTGGGGGAAAAAAGGGAGTACAAAATACCAGAATTCAAGGTTACATGTTCTATCAACCTCAGTTTTATTTATACTAAAGATCCCCAAATCTGTTTCTTTATCTCTCTCTCTCTCTCTCTCCACCGTCCGCACCTCTCTTTCTTCTCTACTTTCTCCCTCTCTCCCTCTCCTTCCCTGTCTCTCCTGTCAGTGGTGAGCACGCTGACAGCATGGCAGAAGAGTCAGGGTGCTGAGTCAAGGAAAGCCACATTTCAATCAGAAATAAAACATTCTAAACAAGTTGACTATTTCTTAAAATATAACTTTTTGAATCATTCTTATAAAGAAAAATTTTAAGAATTTATTCCTTTGTTCTTGTCCCCAGATCTAAATTTCCTATCACAGTCCCTTTGCTGTTTCGTTATAAAGTTCTGCCACCAAGATATGGGGTCATTTATGAGACTGCAGGAACATAACATAAAATAGCTAAAAAAGAAATTAATCTCTCATTTTGATTTAGTCTTCTCTTCTGCCCAGTAATGACTTTGGATGCCATCCTATTGACCTTCTCTGCTTTTATTCCCATCAAAATCGATATAGTATGCAATATCATAAATTTGCTTTGGCTGGCTTTCAGTTCATTGCCGGACCAAATGCTACCCCTGCAAACTGAGTGATAATGAAGTTGTGGGCAAGGCAGCCTCCTGTAATCAGCAATCATTACAATGGAGACTGGCTTTAAAGTAAATGATAAATAGGCAGGCAGAGCCAGTAGGGTTGAGGAGACATTGATCGAGATGCAGCCTTGGAAAGTTAAAACTTTACCTGGAGGTCTATTGGCAACGAGTATTAGCTGGAAAGTACCAGGTTCGAACAATTTTCTTAATTAGGTTCATTTCCAGCTGGACCAGACAGAATACAAATAATTTATGTGAATTAAACGTGTTTCCTCATGAAAGTAGCCTCTATCCAGTTGCAAAATATATTATATACATAAAAGACCATACAGAGCAAATATGTAAATTTTAAGGAATAGACTTGAATATCTATTTATCCTCCGCTGGCTTAAGAAATATAATAATTCTTGTATCTCAAAGTATCCACCCCCACCCTCACACAGACCCCATCACATGGTTGGCCTCCATTAAGGCCCTTCCCCTTACTTGCAGATTTAACTCCAAATCTGACATTTGTGATAATATTTTCTTCCTTTTCATTATACTTTAACACTTATCAATGAGTCCATTAACAATATGTTGTATTTAAATGTTGTATTTTCTAATTTTTATAAATGGATCAATATTATTTGTCTTCTGTGACTTTTCTTTTTGTTTCAAAATCATTTTTTTTATATTCACTCATATTATGCATGTGACTTTAGCCCATTCACATTTACTGTTTTAAAGCAGTTTGTTTGAATAAGGCACAATTCGTGCATTTTTTCTATTGTTAATAGACATTTTAAGGTTCTGTGTTTATTTTAATATTATTTAAAAGTTGTCATAAACTTGTTGCCACACATCTCTTAGTTCACATGTGCCAGAGTGTGAATAAATACACCCAGGAGTAGAGTTTCTGAATCTTAGGATTCGTTAATCTTTACTCCATAATGCCATCAAGGTTTATACCCACTTATGCTTTCATGAACAACAGAACATTCCATTGCTTCACAATACATAAAATGCTTAGTGTTTCCTGGCTTCCTCTTTTTGCTTTCAATTTTACTACTTTGGCAGGTATGAAATTATACTTTATTCTGAGTTAGTTGGTGTTAATTGGCACTTTCTGAAAACTAATGAGAGTGATCATCTTTTCATTTGTTTATGGTCATTGTGTTGCCTCATTTATGCAATATCTGTCCACATCTTTCACCTATTTTTCTATTAGGTTGTTATTTTTTATAAATTTCTGAAATTTTCTATATATTATAGATACTAACTCTGTCTTAATTATATATATAGTAAATGCCTTCTTTAATTTTTGGCTTGTCTTTTCACTTTTTCCATATCTTTTTAATAAACAGAAATTTTTGAATTTAATGTAATGGAATATACGAAACTTTATCACATAAAATATTCTGCTATATTGACATCAGATAGTTTTATAATTTTTCTTTGTATATTTAAGTATTTCATGTACATTGAATTTATTATATACTGTGAATTAGGGATATAATTTTATACTTTGCCATTTTGATAATGAATTGTATCAGCACACATTATTAAATTAAATAGTTTGCCTTTCCGTGCTATTTCACAATGCTAATGCCTATTTCTAGAATCTCTATTCTGTTCTATTGGACTATTTGTCTATTCATAAGCCAAGTTTACACTCTTGATACTATTATTTTACAATAAGATTTGATATTGGTAAGGTAATCTTACTTGCCTGGAACTTCCTCTGGGATGTTTTCAAATATTTGAACCTTTGCTTATTATAATAAAATTAAAAATCAAGTTATGAAGTTCCAAGGAAAAGTTGGAATTTTGACTGGAATTTCACTAAATCTACAATTTAGAAGTGATATTTTATGATAATATAGTTTTTCATTTAAGTAAGCCTCCTTTAATATTTTTTAATATAGTGTTATATTCCCTGTATAGAGATTGTGTATAACATTTACTAGATTTAAGTGACTTCTTATGATTATGTAAATGGACTCTGTATTAATTTCCTAAGGCTGCCATAACAAAGTACTACAAACTAATTGACTTAAATCGACAGAGATGTATTCACTCACAGTCTTGGAGGCTAGACATCTAAATTCAAGCTGTACTCAGGGCCAAACTTTCTCTGAGAGTCTGGGTAGAATCTTTTCTTGCTTCTTCCAGCTTCTGGTGATGGCTTACTTTCCTTGGCTTAGAGCTACATAACTCCAATCTCTTTCTGTCATCACATAGTGTTCTCCCTGCATGCCTGTCCCTGTGTCTCTTCTCTTTTTCTTATGACACCAGTTATATTGAATTAGAACTTATCCTAATGATATCTTACTTGATTACATCTGTAAAAACACTATTTTCAAATAAGGTCACATTCACAGGTACAAGTGCTTAAGACTTCAACATATCTTTTTGGGGGACACAATTCAACCTATAACAATATCTCCGTTTTTTTAATTACATTTTTCTATCAGCCTTTGCCTGGTATATAAAAATGCAAGTGACTTCTGCATATTGATTTTCAATTAATAAATTTGATAAATTTCCTTATGCATTATAATAATTTGTTAATAGATATTTTAGGTTTTTCTACATAGCAAATACTATCCACAAATAACAAAATTGTTGTTTTCTCCTATATTAATCAGGGTTCTGTTGAGAAACATAACCAGAGATCAATAGGAGATAGATAAAGATAGAGATATAGAGAGATAGAAATGATAGAGGTAGAGATAGAGATATAGATAGAGATAGAGATAGATATGAGAGAGAAAGAGAGAGAGAATAGGATGATAGATTAAAGGCAGAGACAGAGACAACAGAGACAGAGACAGACAGAGACAGATATAGATTATTATCAGAAATTGAATAACATGATGAAGGTTAAGAATTCCCAAGACCTGTAGTCAGCAAGCTGGAAATTCAAGAGATTTGATGCATAGTTCGAGTCTGAGTCTGAAGGCCTGAGAACCAGAACTGATGGTGTGGGTTCCAGTCCAAGGGCTGGAGAAGACCAATATCTTAGCTAACGCAATCAAGCTAAAGAAGTTCTCTCTCACTCAGATTTTTGGTTCTATTCTGGTCTTCAGTTGACTAGATGAGACCACCCACATTAAGGACAATCTGATTAACTCAGTCTACTGATTCAAATGTTAATTTCATCCCAAAACACCCTCACAGATACACTCAGAGTGTTTGACCAAATGTTTGGGTACCCCTGGCCCAGTCAAGTTGGCGCATAAAAATAACTAGCACATCTCTTTTCCAATTTTTATACTGTTGTTTTTCCTTGACTTGCTTTTCCATCTGAGAACTGTTATTAAAAAAGAAATATAAGTGATAATCTATGTCTTTATCATCTCATCATTACGAAAGTGTTTCCAACACTTCACTGTGAAACACACTAGTTGCTGTAAATTTTTGTTTGTTTCTATATTGTGCATTTATCAGTAATTCTTTAAGGAAGTTTTTTAATCCCTAGTTTGTTCAAATAATGACTTTTGACAAATCATGAAATATTTTTTTGTTTGTTTTATGAAGCATCTTTTCTGTATTTGTTGAAATGAACATACACTTTTCCTTTTTAATCAGTTAATATGGTAAATTATGACAATCATTTTTCTAATTATAATCTGGGCTTTCCTGGGTAAATTCAGCTTGGTTTAGCTATTTGCTAATATTCTATGTAACCTTTACTTTCATTCATTCATTCATTCATTCACTCATTCATTCTTTCTTTCTTCATTCTTTTTTTCTTTTTTTTCTTCTCTTTTTTTTTCTTTTTTTTGCATATGTATCTTAAGTGGGTAGGCTTTAATTTTCTTCCTGGTTTTGGGATGAACATAATGCAGACCCAAAAAAATGAATTGGAAATATTTTCTCATTCTTCAGAGGAACCTGTATAAGATTGACTTTTTTCTTAAACATTTCATACAATTTACCAGTAAATCCTAGAATTCTGGGGAGGTTTTCACTTGTGGAGTTAATTTCTAAATAATTTTAAAATAAATGTTTCTATTACTTTAGTTTTACTTTGGATAAGTTTTATTTCGAGGAGTTTATTGCATAAAATTTTCAGATTTATTGCAGTATCCTCTGACACTTTTGTAATATCAGATCTGTAGTAATGTCCTTCTTTTCATCTTGATATTGGCTATTTATGCCTTTAGACTTTTCTCTTTTTTTAATTTTGCCATGGATTTAGTCTTTTAAAAGACCAATTTCTTTTGGCTTTGAATCTTCTTGTAATATGTTCCCATGTTGCTTTCACTTTCATCTTTAATATTTGCTTTTTCCTGCTTTGTTAGAGTCTATTAGTCTTAGTTTTCTATTTTCAACATTTTCCACTTTTCAATGAAATCTATTAATTTCCTTAAATTAGATCTTCTCACTTTTTTCACAAGTTTTGATTATAGTATTTTCATTTTCATTTAGTTCAGAGCAAATTCTAATTTCTTTTTTGATATGAGTTTTTTACAAGTTCACTTTTAAATTTCCAAATATATGGCATCTTTTTCCAGTGTTCTTTTAATCATTTGTTTATAACTTAATTGCATTGTAGTCAGAGAATGTAATTCATAGGATACCAATCTTGGAAATGTATTGAGACACTAAATTCTATCTAACATATGGAAAATTTTAAAAAAATGTTTACCATGTGTTTATAAATGTATGTTTTCCAGTTGTGTGTAATATTTTACATATGTTTGATGAAGTTTATTGTACTATTCAAAAACCTTAAAATTCTTTTTTTTCCATTTGTTTTTCCTCTCTCTCTCTTTCATCTCCTTGAAGAATTCTTACTTCTCCCAAAGAGTGTGTGAATTTTAAAATTATTTCTTGTTGTTCAACCAATTATTACTTTTTATATACAAATCCTTCCTTTTAAATATATCAGTGTTAGAATTGTTATATCTTTCAGCTAAATTGAATATGTATCATTATTCTCTTTAAAGTTATTAATTTTTTTAAATCTATTTTATCTAGCTATACCAGTTTTCTTCTAATTAGTGTTTTCTTAGGATATGTTTCTCATCCTTTAACTCTTTACTTATTTTTTTGTTTTTCCTCTTGAAACACTTAAAATTTTTTGTTTTTACTTTTTATCCTGAAATCTTTGTCTTAATATTTTTGTCTTAAACTTTTGTCTTAATTTTACAGATATATTTGTATTATCTCTAACATCTTATATGGATATAAGTGCTTTATATCTATATGCTTTTGAGAATTTTCCTTACCCTTATTTTTTTAAATTGTTATAAGCTTCTTTTTCTTTAACTTTATTCTCAATATTTTTTTTTATTTACTTGTTTGGAAGTTTCATGTTCTTATTCTTTTAGCAGATCACCTAAATTTTTAAAAATATATATATAATACAGTACAAAGTTAATAAAAATTCCCATTCTCCTTCCAAAAAAGCTATAAAACAGTT
Organism: Pteropus alecto; assembly: GCF_000325575.1. Lineage (NCBI taxonomy): Eukaryota > Metazoa > Chordata > Mammalia > Chiroptera > Pteropodidae > Pteropus > Pteropus alecto. The sequence continues at coordinate 4,439,886 of NW_006442484.1, forward strand.
TAATTTTCATTATCTCTTTCACCTGAAGCTATATTGTTTGCCAGCTTTTTTCTTTACTTCTTCCCTATTTTACTCCCCCACCCTCGCAAACAAATTCAGCATCACAATTTTTAATGAGTCAATGAATGCTTAGATTATATATTAACTATACATTGATGTGTCTAAAAATATATTAACTAATGTAAATGTTCATAATTTATTTCAAAATTATGTTTTTGAACATAATTCTGCCTATTAGGAGTCTGCCTAATATATGTTTTTTAGAATTTTTAATAAAAATCTATTGATAGTAAAGTTTTTTCCAAAAAAAAAAAATTTTCTTTTATTCTCATTCTTGAAAATAATGCAGAATATAGAAATCTTGGGAAAGATTTATTTGATTTCAGCTACTTAAAGATAGTATTTCATTGTTCCCCAGACTTAATATTTGCTTTAACTAAATCAGATCACTCTAAATAATATTCTTTTGTGGTTGATCCATCTGCTCTCTATGGCTTCTCTTAAATTTTCAGTTTCTTTGATGTTCTGCAGTTTCGCCATGTTATGTCTAGGAGCAAATTTTTTAAACTTTCTTTTTCTATTTGTTAATCCTTGGACTTCATGAATCTGAGTTTAATGGAATAAATAAAATGGGGTACAGGCCACGATGGAAGATTATTAGAAGAAAGAGATTAATTATACATGGAGAAAATGGATGGAACTTGAAACACATAGCTGAAAGTAAAAAAAGGAAAAAAATCTAAAATATATAATATAATAACATTTAAACAAAATTTTAAGACTTTGTATAAAATTGTATAAAATCATGGACAGCAACAAGCAAAAATGTACACACCACTTTAGAAGGGTTGTTTATGAAATCAAGGGAGAGGGTAGTACTGTTGTAGAAACAAGACCGGTGAGAAAACAAGCACCACTTGAAGAGTTGGAGAACTCAAGTTCATTAAGCCGGTAGTCCCAGAAGAGCTAGCACTCTGAAGATCTGGGCCCCGAGCTCAGGAGTAACCTTACTTTTATAAGGCTTAACAAGCAAAGGCAATACATCTGTTCTTAACAAGCAAAGATAATACATCTGTTATCTAGACAGAACAATAAAAGGGGAGGGTGAGTCTTTAGTTGACTTCGAGATCACTCTGCCCTTCAGCCTATGCAGCAAGCATGTCTACAGAAGCAGAACAAAGAACTGATTACAAAGTCAGCCATTTGAGTGGAAAATTCCTCTTCAATAGGAGTGCAAAATAAGGGTAAATATAAGAAACAAGCAAACGAACAAATAAAAAGGCCTTGAATTGACCAATGTAATAATTTAGAGTGAACTGAGAAATATTATTTATTCAAACCTTTATATCTGAGGTCCAAATGTATGTGTGTGTAATTATGTATGTATATTCATTCTGTTAGTACATCCCTTAATCAAAATTTTCATTTCAGTGATCTCAAATTCATTTTTTTACTTATACATTGTGCTTTTTAAGTTTTCACTAAAAAGTCCTTCCCTATCTTTTATCCAAAATGACATTATCCTATATATTTTTTCTATTAAAGAAGAAAGTGCATGCACACGTGTGTGTGTGTGTGTGTGTGTGTGTGTGTGTGTGTACTTTTCATAATTATATCTTTAATCTATATGAAGTACAATTTAGTGTGTGGTATAATGTGATATTTTATTCTAGCTTTCTACTGGCATTAACAGTGGGTATTTATGGTCAGTATCTTTTTCAGGTTCCACTATGTCTTTATATCTCCCCCTGTGATATCGACACAGATTTAGACCCCAGTTAGAAAATGGTCTGCAGCAGCTTACAGCACACTGAAAGATGTTTCCTTTAGCATGAATTATTTTTATGATAGACATAATTGAAATGCAAATATTGCAGAAAACATTCATACATCAGACTAGAGCAACTCTTCGGCTCTATGTGATTTTGGCATAATTGGGTCTTTGAAATTTTACTAGTGACCAAATAAAAATTGTAATCAAAAGGGTAGGCATAATGAAAAATCAGCAGGCTCTTCACCAGAGCCAGAATATCCACCTCTGCTCCAATCATCATTTCTATATCTTCAATAAATCCACTCCTTCCATAAATCCAGATAATTTCTATTAGTTTACATATAGTTGCAATCAAAATGCCTCATCCCACACAGATGTGGTCAATCAGATGAACCTAGTAAATTCCAGCTTGAGTCACAGGCTCCCTCTTTCTCTCTCACTTGCCCACTCTCTGTCTTCCTTTCTCTCATTCTGTCTTTCTCTGTGTATCTGTCTCTGTCTCTGAAGCTCGTTTTCTGTCCTGTTCCCTCTTCATCTCCTCTCTCCTGTGGCAAGGTACTTGAGGCATTTTATCTTTTTGTCTTTGTTCAGATCACTCTTTCATATCTTTCTTCATATATCTAATACATATTCATCTCTGTGGTCTCAGTTTTAAATGTTACTTTCCTTAGGAAGCTTCTCTGTCTGGTCAGTGATCCTTCTAAGTACTCACTAAGCACAGTGTGTTTGCCCTATTAGAACAATAACCAACTATAAGTAACTATTCCAGGGGACTATGGAAACTTTTGCTTTAAATCTGTCTGACAGCTTTTCCCTTCCACCACCCCTGGTGTTAGACCCCTCTTCTCTGATACTTGCCATGGCCCAGGCCCTGGGAATACCAATGACTTTAAATTGTGGGTGTGGGCCTCAGTAGCATCAATTAGAGCCTTTCCCTAGAGCTGATGTATATATGTCTTTACTGGAGCCTTTAAATGAGAAGATGAAAATCCTGAGTTACCTGAAGCCATATTTACCTGGTAATGGAAAGGTCTTCTCTACAGACATGAGCAGAAATGAGCAGAAATGAGAGAAGAAAAACAGCTTCCTTCCAGAAGGCTGTGAGTACTTGATTCCAAACCCTGTGGTTCTGCTTCAGACAGTTCTTCCATTATCCTTCTAAGTCCTAGAACCAGTAATTTCCTTTTTTCTTATGTAAATTAATGGATCTTTATTTCTTTCAGTACAAAGTTATGATTAATAAACCTGATTATTTATCTTTATATTCCTTAGAGTGTGGTCCACAGACCGACAGTATCAGCATCGCCTGGGAGCTTATTAGAAATTTAATTCTGAGGCCTAGCCACAGACAGCCACAGTCCTGGGAGTCTGCCTTTTAATGCATCCGTCAGGGCTCTTATGCATGTTAAAGTTTGAGAAGATCTCTAGATAATAAGCTCCACAAGGACAGAGAATATGTATCTCTTGCTCAGAGTCATATGCTCACCACCTAGAAAGTACCTGGCACACAAATTAGTATGGAATATCGGGTGAGCCACAGATAAGTAGAGACGATACTGTAAGCTAGCAAACCTCTTGCATGGAGAAGAGAATCAGAAGTAAGTAAAGTGTTTGGGGAACATGGAACTAGGGAAGGAAGCTGAAGAGCTGAGACTGAGGTTGAAGAATGGGAAACGAGGTGGATAAGTATGGATCTCTGGCAAGTTCATGGGCTTTGAGACTCATAATGTGGAGTCCAGCCCAATTTATAACCCTTTGTAAGTGTGTTACATTTTTTACTCATTGAAAGATAGTCAGAAAATGGAAACCTCCCTCTCTCCCCAGCAAAGCCCCCATACAATGTCTGCACTAGCACCATCTTCTGCTATTTCCATGTTTGAACTCACCTCCTGCTCCCAACGTACGTACACACAGTAGCAAAAGTGCCCATAGCAAATACCCTTTCTCAGATAAACAGGATCTTTAGAAGGTGTGCAGAACTAGACATTTGAGTCAGGAGAGGGTTGAGAAGTGATTTTATGGGAGTCGCGTGGAGGAGAAGGAGAGATCCAGGAGTGCTACCTAAACACAAATGTGGGCTGATCGCTCTCGTGAACCACAGAACCAAAGTTAGAGAGGAAAGCAGATTCTTCATATAGAACATACTAACACATTATAAACTCCATCTGTTTGTTTATTCTACTTGTCCCCTCCCCACCTTGGAATGTTAGCATGATGAGGGCAGAGATTTTGTCTGTTATTCATTCTATATTCCAAGAACAGTGCTTAAACAAAGAAGGTGCTCAAACATGTTGAATGAAGGAAGGAATAAAACAAAGACATAACAAAGAAGACATTTTAAACAAAAGATGGGAAGCAAATCCTTAAGCCACATTTGAACCAATAATGACTTTGGTCAGGAGGTGTGCAGCCTTGGACAAGTGCTGGGAGTGGGTAGCTAAGGTGTCAAACCAGCAAATGTGTACATTTTTATTGTCAACTATCTATGAACTTAATATATTGGAGCCAGCTCCTAAATAATTGTTCTTCCTTTCCTGGTCTTGTTTCTATCTACCTTTCACTCCATCACGTATCTCCCCTAGTCCCTGTGGGCTCCCATTACTTCATTGCATCTATCCTCTGTCCTCATGAAACCTCTAGTCTAGGCCTTCTAGAGCCTCTTACTTGGGACTACCTTCCTTTGGCACAGTCTCACATTTCTGCCTTATCTACCTTTCACAATCCTGTAAACAAATAGTCTCATTCCCTCAATGCCCTGCACTCAGAAGCCAGGAAAGTGCTTTTCTTTCTTTCTTTTATTTACAATAAATTTATTTATTTAAATTAGTTTCAAATATACAGTACATTGGTTAGAAATCTATAATGTTCATAAAACAATCCTCCCAATTGCTCCCTCCCTCCCCTGGCCCTCCACTTAGCCATCATATTAATGTTAACTGCATTCCCTATGCCATACTCCCCGTGACTAACTATCAGCTACTAATTTGTACTTCTTTAACCCTTCATCCCATTCTTCCAGCCTCCCAACACCCCTCCCCTTTGTCCATCACTAAATTTTCCACTATATTTAACTCTGTTTTTGATTAGTTTGTTCTTTTTGTTTTTGATTAGTTTGTTCTTTTTGTTCACTTATACGATACCATATATAAGTGAAATCATATGGTATTTATCTTTCTCTGTCAGATTTATTTCATTCACCATAATAACCTCTAGGTCCATCCATGTTGTGCAAATGGTAGAATTTCATGGTTTTTAATGGCTGAGTAATATTCCATTGATATATAAACCCTAATTTCTTTATCCAATCATCTGTTAATGGGCATTTAGGTTGCTTCCATAATTTGGCTATTGTAAATTGTGCTGCCTTGAAAATTGGAGTGCATAGATCTTAACAAATTATTGTTCTGGTTTTCTTTGGATAAATACCCAGAAGTGCAAATGCTGGGTCAAAAGGTATACCCATTTTTAATTTTTTGAGGAACCTCCATACTGTTTTCCATAGCAGCTGTACCAATTTGCAATCCCATCAACAATTTATGAGAGTTCCCTTTTCTCCGCATCCTCACCAACATTTGCTGTTTTATTTATTGGTGATAGCCATTCTGACAGGTGTGAGATGATATCTCATTGTGGTTTTAATTTGCATTTCTCTGATGATTAGTGACCTTGAGCATCTTTTCTTATGTCTGTTAGCCATCTATATTTTCCCTTTGGAGAAGTATTTGTTCAGATATTCTGCCCATTTTTTTATTTGGACTGTTTTTTGTTGTTGTTGTTGAGTCGTATAAGTTCTTTATAAATTTTGGATATTAACCCCTTATCAGATGTATCATTAGTGAATATCTTCTCCCAAACAGTTGGCTGTCTTTTTGCTTTGTTGATGGTTTCCTTTGCTGTGCAAAAACTTTTTAGTTTGATGTAGTCCCATTTGTTTATTTCTTCTTTTGTTTCCCTGAAGAGATATATCTGAAAAGAAATTACTATTAGCAATATCAGAGAGTTTACTGCCTATGTTTTCTTCTAGAAGTTTTATGGTTCCGGATCTTACATTTAAGTCTTTAATACATTTTGAGTCTATTCTTGTATGTGATGTAAGAAAGTGGTCCAGTTGAGTGTTTTGATTATGAAATGATGTCAAAAGATTTTTATACATCTGTTGAAATGATCATGCTTTATTTCTTCCTTCGTTCTATTAATATTGGATATTACAGTGATTGAATTTTCTTATATTGAACTACCCTTGCATTCCTGGAATAAATTCCACTTGGTCATGTTCTATAACCTTAATATGCTGCTGAATATGATTTCCTAGTATTTTGTTGAAGATTATGCATTTATATTAAAAGGGATATAAGTCTGTAGTTACCTTGTGGTGGATACGTCATGTCATTGGTATTTTGATTGGGATTGCATTGAATCTATAAATTGCTTTGGGTAGTATGGCCATTTTAACAATGTTGATTTTTCCTCTCCATGAACAGGATATATGCTTCCATTTATTTGTATCTACTTCAATTTCTTTTTCAATGACTTACAATTTTCTGAAAACAGGTCTTCTACCTTCTCGGTTAATTAAATTCCCTGGTATTTTATAGTTTTCGACGCAATTGTAAATGGGATTGTTTTCTTAATTTCTCTTTCTGAAAGTTCATCATTGATGTGTAAAAATGCCATTGACTTCTGAATATTTTGTAATCTGCTACTTTACTGCATTCATTGATCAATTCTAACAGTTTTTTGGTGGAATCTTTAGGGTTCTCTGTATATAGTATCATGTCATTGGCAAATAACAAGAGTTTTACTTCTTCCTTTCCAATTTGGATGCCTTTTATTTGGATGACTTCCAATACAATGTTGAAGAGGAGTGGTAAAAGTGGGCATCCTTGTCTTGTTCTTGATCTTAAGGGCAACGCTTTTAGCCTTTCGTCATTGAGTATGCTGTTAGCTGTAGGTTTGCCATATATGGTCTTTATTATGTTGAGATATGTTCCGTCTATTCCCACTTTGCTGAGAGTTTTTATCATAAATGGATGCTGGATTTTGTCAAACGCTTTTTCTACATCTATTGATGTGATCATATAGTTTTTAATTTTTGATTTTTTAATGTGTTGTATCACATTAATTGATTTGCAGATATTGAACCAACCTTGCATCTCAGGAATAAATCCAACTTGATCATGGTGTATGATATTTTTAATGTATTGCTGAATTTGGTTTGCTAATATTTTGCTGAGGATTTTTGCATCAATATTCATAAGAGATATTGGCCTATAGTTTTCTTTTTTCCTAAAGTCTTTGCCTGGTTTTGGAATCAAGGTAATGGCAGCCTCATAAAAAGAGTTAGGGAGACTTCCCTCTTTTTGAATTTCTTAAAATAGTTTGAGAAGAATAGGTGATAATTATTCTTTGAATGTTTGGTAAAATTCACCTATGAAGCCATCTGGTCCAGGGCTTTTGTTTTTTGGGAGGTTTTTGATTACTGATTCTATTTTATTGATGATAATCGGTCAGTCAGATTTTCTGTTTCTTCTTGACTCAGTCTTGGGAGATTGTATGTTTTTAGGAATGTGTCCATTTCTTCCAGATTGTCCAATTTGTTGGTGTATAATTGTTCGTAGTATTTTCTTATGATCCATTGTATTTCTGTGGAGTCTGTGGTTATTTCTCCTCTTTCTTTTCTGATTACATTTATTTGAGTCCTCTCTCTTTTTAACTTGATGAGTCTAGCTAAGGGTCTGTCAATTTTGTTTATCCTTTCAAAGAACCAGCTCTTGGTTTCACTAATCTTTTGTGTTGTTTTCTAGACTCTATTTCATTTATTTCTGCTCTGATCTTTATTATTTCTTTCCTTCAATTCACTTTGGGTTTTGTATCCTGTTCTTTTTCTGGTTCTTTTAATTGTAAGGTTAGATTGTTTATTTGAGCTTTTCCTTATTTCTTGAGGTAGGCCTGTATTGTTATGAATTTCCCTCTCAGGACTGCTTTCGCTGTGTCCCATAAATTTTGAGTCATTTTGTCTTCATTTTCATTTGTCTCTAGGTATCTTTTGATTTCTTCCTTGGCATCGTTAATAACCCATTCATTGTTTAGTAGCTTGTTATTAAGCCTCCATGTGTTTTCTAGTTTTTTTTCTTGTAGTTGATTTCTAGTTTCATACCATTGTGATCAGGAAAGATGGTTGTTATGATTTCAATCTTCTTAAATTTTTTGAGACTTGATTTCTGTCCAACATGTGGTCTGTCCTTGAAAATGTTCCATGTGAATTTGAGAAGAAGGTATATTTTGCTGTTTTGGGGTAAAAAGCTCTGAAAATAATAGTAAGTCCATCTGTTCTAGTGTATCTTTTAGGTCCATTGTTTCCTTGATTCGTTGCCTGGAAGATCTGTCCATTGGTGTCAATGGTGTGTGTTAAATTCTCCTACTATGAGTGTATTACTATTGATCTTTCCTTTTATGTCAGTCAATAATTGCTTTATGTATGTAGGTGCTCCTACATTGGGTGCGTACATGTTTACTAGAGTTATGTCCTCTAGATTTATTGGTCCCTTTATTATTATGTAATGCACTTTTTTTATCTCTTATGATAGCCTTTGTTTTAAAGACTATTTTATCTGATATAAGTATTGCTACCCTGGCTTTTTTTTTTTTTATTTCCATTAGCATGAAATATCTTTTTCCATCCCTTTACTTTCAGTCTGTGAGTGTTGTTTGATCTGAAGTGGGTCTCTTGTAGACAGTATATGTATGGGTCTTGTTTTCTTATCTATTCAGTTATCCTATGTCTTTTTATTGAAGCATCTAATCCATTACTGATAGGTACATTGTTACTGTCATTTCATTATTCATATTTGTTATTTCTATTTTCTTTTTTCCCCTTCTCTTTTTACAGAAGTCCCTTTAACATTTCTTGTAATGCTGGCTTGTTGGTGATAAATTTCTTAAGCTTTTTTCTGTCTGGGAAGTTCTTTATCTCACCTTCCATTTTAATCAAAAACCTTGCTGGGTAGAGTATCCGTGGTTGTAGATTCTTGTTTTTCATAACTTTGAATATTTCTTGCCATTCCCTTCTGGCCTGCAAAGTTTCCATTGAAAAGTCAGCAGACATTCGTATTGGGGTACCTTGTAAGTAACCAGCTTCCTTTCTCTTGCTGCTTTTAAGATTCTCTCTTTGTCTTTGACCTTTGGCATTTTAATTATGATGTGTCTTGGTGTAGGTTTGTTTGAATTCCTCTTGTTTGGAACTCTTTGTGCTTCCTGAACTTGTATGTTTAATTCTTTTGCCTTTAGTGAAGTATTCTGTCATTATTTTTTCAAATAGAGTCTCAATTTCTTGCTCTCTTTCTTCCTTTTCAGGTACTCCTATGATTTGGATATTTTTACACTTCATGTTGTCCCAAAGATCTCTTAAATTATCCTCATTTTTTTATTTCTTTTTTTTGTTGTTGTTCTGATTGAGTGTATTCAGCTACCTTGTCTTTCAGTTCACTGATTCAGTCTTCTGCTTCGTCCAATCTACTGTTGAATCCTTCTAGTGTAGTCTTCATTTCCGTTATTGTATTCCTCATTTTGTCTGGTTCTTCTTTATGGTTTCTACGTCCTTTTTTATGTTCTCATTGTGCTCATCTATTCTCATCCTTATAACCATTGTTTTAAACTCTGACTCTGGTAAGTTGCTTATCTCTATTTCATTTAGCTTATTTTCTGGAGTTTTTTCTTATTGTTTATTTGTGGCATGTTTCTTTGTTTTCTCATTTTATTTGCCTCTCTGTGTTCTTTTCTATGTGTCAAGAATATTTGTTTTGTCTCTCAGTCTTGGACAGATGATCTAATGTGGAAGGTGTCCTGTGTGGTCCAGTGGCACACTCTCCCTGATCCCTTGTGCCAGGAGCTATGGAGTGACCTTTGTGTGTGATCTTCTGTTGTCATCAAGCCTTTATTATTGTTAGTAGATCAGTGGGTGGGATTAACATTCAGGCTAATTGTGGGAATTGGCTGCACCCTCAGGATAAGAGTTGTTGTGTTGGGGGTGACCCCACTAAGTGGAATTTGCCCTAGCAGGCTTGTGTACTTATTTCAACCACCTTTTGTGTGTATCACTACTAGAACTAGTCAGGAGTTGCTCCATTGTGGTCTGGTGCCAGCCTCCAGTGCACTGGTTTTGTGGCCCCTTAGAAGGGGCTCGCCTGTAGGCCAAGGTCAGCCACTGCTTTTGATTGCTCAGGGCTACCCAGTGAGAAGTACAAAGCAATCCGCTGATGGTTGTTGCTTATGTTGGATCTATAGGTAAATGGAAGAGACAATGCAGTAGGCAGCTCTCGGTTATCCCCTGTCCCTGACCTATGGCAGTTTAGCAGAGGGACCAGTGCTCTTCAAGGCCTGATACTGCCTATCAGTTGCCTGTAAGTCTCTGAAACTGGATGAGCCTCTGAGTGATATGTGTGTTAAGTGGCACAGGGACCCTGGGAGTCTCCTGGGTCTAGTGAGTAAATTTCCCCCTGTCACTGCAGTATCAGTTTATGTGCCCACGCTGTTTCTGTGGCTCACTGTGCAAGTTTTTACTCATAGCAAGGTCAACTGCTGCCCACCTTAGGCCTAAATATGCTACCCCAGGGGTGGGGCAGCTGCCTGTCAATGTGCAATGGGCACTTTGTGTACTGGATGGGGCAGAGCTCAGAGAGTTAAGGGCCATCAGACCAATACAGAACCCTGCAATTCCCTTAAGAGATATTGCAGCTCGTACAGGCAGCAGTGGTCTGTCCACAACTGTTTTCTTCGAAATGTGCTCACTGTGCTAGTCAAGGTCTGTTTGCCTGAGCTAACTGCTCAACCCCAGAGCCAAGCAGGGCACAAGAGGCTGCTTGTCAATGAGCTGCAGGCACTTTATGGCTTAGGAGAAGTGGGATCTCAAGGCAACAAGGTCCGTTCGGCCAATACATCCTCAGTTTTGCTGCAACTTCTGTGCCTGGACCCACATTACAGTGAGACCAGCTACCATCAGGGGTGTTCCCACAGACCCCTGTGCTCCCTGGAGACAATATTGCAACTCTTGCAGGCAGCAAAGATTTCCGTGCAGTGACCACCCAGTGCTAGCCAAAGTTTGTTGCCTGTATGGATTAGGCAATCAGGGGAGGGGAAGAGCAGGGCTTTGGCAGTTCACTGTCAATGGTCCACCTGGGGCAATTTGAGGGTAGTGTGGGGCGGAGTCTCAGAGAGACAATGGCAATCAGATCAATATAGCTTCAGTCTTGCTGCAAATTTGGTAACTGTTGTGAGTTTCTGCAAAAGACACAGATCACACAGCAAAATAAGCTGCTGTCTGAGACTAACCCACAGGTCCCTGATACCCGCCCAAGTTCATGTTGGTAGCAATGATCTGCCTAACCCTACCATCAAAATGCATCTCACAGCACTGGTCGCCTGCTGGGAATGGAAACGTAGCTTTAAGGGCTGGGCGCTTTTGCTGAGATTGGAAAGACTACTCACAATGATGGCCACCCCGCTGTGAATACTTGGCCCTGAATCACTCGGAGCTGAGCCTTGGCAGCCATCCAACAATACCTGCCCCCAGCAGTCTGTAGGTTGGGTGGGGCGGGGTCTCAGAGAAACAATGGCAGTCAGATCAATACAGCCCCAGTCTTGCTACTAGTTTGGTAACTGTTGTGAGTTCCCACAGATGACCCAGATCACAGCAAAACCAGCTGCTGTCTAGGACTGGCCCACAAGTCCCCGATATCTGCCCAAGTTCCTGTTTGGCAACAGCGATCTGCCTGACTCTATCTCTGAAATGGGGCTCACAGCACTGGCCGCTGTTGCTGGGATTAGAAACACCGCTCACAACGATGGCTGCCCCGCTGTGAATACTTGGCTCTGAATCATTCAGATCAGGGCTTGGCAGCCATCTAGGAACAACTGTCCCCAGTAGTTTGCAGGTTAGGCAGGGCGGGCTTATCCCCTCAGACCAGCGCTTCCTAATGGCTCTGTGAGAGAGGTCTGTACAATCAAGCTGGTGTGGTCTGTAGGTTACTCTATAGGGGGAACAGACTAAGTCACAATGGTGGCTGCCTTTCCAGCCCTCGTTCTGACTCTAGGTAATGGACACTTTTTTGGAATGAATCCCGCGCGAGCCTCTGACCCACCACCAGTATCCCAGGAGAGTGTCTGCAGGTCAGAAAGCCTTTGTGCAGCTCTTTTAAAGGGACATCTAGGGACTCAGTCGCCTTCTGTCTCACCCAGATGGCCAGAATCCCCTCTAGTTTCTACAATCACAGTTATTGGAATCTCCTTTTCCCTGGGCTGGGACTCTGTGCTGGGAAGGCCCAGATGAGACCAGGATCTCCCTCTCCTTCAGGAGAGCCTCTGCTGTCTTGCTATTCTGGTGATCCTCCACCACCCGTGGAGGGGGTCCAACCCAATTCGCTACTTTGTGAACTTATGTATGCCTGGTGAAATCTATCTAGTATTTAAGGAGAAAGTTATATAAAATTATAAAAATCATTCCAGAGAAAATAGAATTTAAAAAGACATCCCAATTTATTTTCTGAGGCCAGCATCACACTGATAAAAATATCAGATAAAGACAATACAAAGAATGAAAACCAGAGATCAATACACTTATGAACATATATGTAAAAATCCTTCACGAATGATTAGCAAATGAAACCCAGCAATTAAAATAAAGAGAATACTAGCAAGTGAGATTTATCACAGGGAATGCAAGATTGGTCCAATATGAAAAAGTCAATTAATGTGGTCTCAAATAAATAATCTATGTCCTCACCTAAAAGAAACTAGGAAAAGAAGAGTAAAAAAAAAAAAAACTCCAGGCCACACAGAGAGAAAGAATTTTTTCTTGTTTTTGAAAATAACCTCTTATTTGAAATAAGACAACTTTTTATTTGAAAAGCAGATTAGTGAATTTGAAGCTTGAAAAATGATGGTTAATGAAATAAGAAGCTGGTTTGTTTTTTAAAATTAATAAAATCGATAAACCACTAGAAAGACTGGCAAAAACAAAAAGAGATGACTTGAATGATCAATATTAGGAATGAAATAGGAGCTAACATGACAGATCCTACAGCAATAAGGACAATAGGGGAGTATTACACACAACAGCATGCTAAAATTTGACAACTCAAGAGAAATAAATTCCTCAAAGAACTTAACCAAGATGACATAAATAATCTGAATAGCCCTGTAGCCATTAAGAAGTTTGAACTATAAGTTAAAAGCTCAAGAAGAATCTCCAAGCATGTATAGTTTTACTGGAAAATTTTATCAAACGTTTAAAGAAAATTTACATACACACAGTCTTGTCCAGAAAAATATTAGGACAAAACAGTTCTCAATTTATTTCATGAAGCCAGCTCTATGCTGGTTGCAAAATCCTAAAACGGCAATGTAAAAATGAAAACTAAAAATGAATACCTCGAATGAACCCCTGAACCTTCAACAAAATATTAGCAAATGAATCTGTCAATGTTAAAAAATAATTATACCTTGGGACTAGGAGGAATTTTTTCCCAGATATACAAGGCTTCGACATTTGTATCAATCGATATACTGTGTCAACAAGCTAAAGAAGAAAATTCATATCTTATCAATTGACACAGAAAAAATATTTGACAAAATTCAACTTTGATTTATGTTAAAAACTCTCAACAAATTAGGAATAGAGAATTACCTCAACTTGATGAATTGCTTTCCAACTTGGTCCACATAGGTCCATCTTCAATGTTGCTTCATTAATGCTGCAGTCTCCTTTTCTTTTGGAACACTTTGTAAAGGTTTTACTCAAACACAGCCTCTTCCAGGAAGCCTTCCAGTTCTACATAAAATCAAAATACTTTTATTCGTGCCACAAAAAATAACCAAGAAATAGAGAATTAAATTGGAGGATGTTCAAGTGTAGTGGTCTTACTGAAAGAAAAGAGAAAAACTGCCAGACAGAATAAAATGGTCCATTCCATAGGGACACACATATTACAAATACAGTAGACTAAACAATTAGTAAATTATTGTTTTGAGCTATACACTCTCAGGATGTGAGCTAAACCTCTCTATAAACTCTTACTCTGAGGATGGCTCCCTTACTATTAATACACATGGCTCTCCTTGGATTCTGGGAAACACACATGTGACTTACAGTCCTCCTGCTCTTTTTTCAGTTGTTCCTGAAGGTCTTCCTTCCTTCTCTTCATTCTTTGCTTAACCCTTATGGATTTGTGTCCCCCAGGCTTTCACTCTATAGCTTTTTGCTGGACAGTTTTCATCACTTCTGCACTTTCAATTTTTACCTCCTACAATATGAATTCTAAAACCACTCATTTCTTAGTGCTCAACTGCTACTGCTCTTGCAGTTCACCCCAGATCCAGTTCCAATCCAGTGTGTCCAATATCAAATTCACTACCTTCTTCCCTTGAAAGCTTATCTTTCTTCATATATTCTGTATCTCAGTTAATGGTACCCAGTATCCAAGCATAAGTTACAGAATGACTTTTCCCCTTCTGACCCCAAACAGCATTACCAAGATAAATTCAATTTTCTTCCTAAATAGTTTTTTTAATCTTTCCTATTTTCTTCATCTTCACTTTCTTAGCTCAGGCCCTCAACATCACTTACTTACAATTACTTATAGTCACTATTTATTGAGAGTTTACCATGTGCTAGACTGATACCATGGACTCATATATTTTATCAAGAAATCTTTAATTCAACCTTAGACATTGTATTCATGGGAGGAGAAAAATGAACCTTCATTTGTTTCTTTGTTCATTCTTTTACTTGCTCCTCTATAAGGCAAAAGCAGATGTTATTTCAGTCATAGTTCTCAAGAAGCTGTAACTTTACCCTTAACAAGCATATGTAAATTTTGGGGCCATTTAGAAATGATGAGAGGAAGGACACTACTGAGATTTTATGGGCAAACAGCAGAAATGTTCAAATCCTTTCAACATATAAAATAGTCCTACATAATGAAGAAAGGCCTCAAATGAAGCACCAATTGCATCTCCACTGGGAAACCACTAGACTAGAACATTGATTGGACTGTGTTCCCAAGCCACAGTTCACTCATCAGTTGCTTAAGAAAATGTCAATCTGTGGTCCTCTCTTCCACAACTTATGGGTGAGCATTTTTCTCTCTGTACACAGACTCATGCACTGTGGTCCATTCACTCATTTACTTATTCAGTGGCTAATTGTTGAGCAAGTACTATGTGCTAGTTATTATGCTAAGTGCTGGGTAATGAACAACACTGACTGCTTCTCCAACATGGAGCTTAGAGTTTAATTGGAGAGGGAAAACAACCTATAATAACTCAAATAAACACAATTGCAACCGACATAAATGCAATGAAGGGAAGGTACATAGAGCTAAGAGGACATAAATTAGAGAAATTGGAACTCTGGTACTGAGCAGAGTTTTGTTTTGTTTTGTTAAAAAAAAACACAGTCAAGCTGAGATAGAAAGAATAAGTAGGAGTTAACTAAGTAAAGATGGGCAGAGAGTAGAGAGAGAAAAGAAATTTCCAAAAAAAGTAAGCAATAACCACAATTACCCCATGGCAGAAAGAGCACATTGCATTTAGGGATCCAAAGGGCATAGTTGGCACAGAGTCAAACCAGGTGTGTAGAGTGAATGAGGCTGAAGAAACAGGCAGTACCCAAATAATGCATGGATTCACAGCTCATGCTGAGAACGTGAAACCACAACCCAAGTTTCATGGGGAGCCGATTCAAACTTTCCAAAAAGGTTGATGTGATCATATTTGCTGTTTGAGAGAGGTCTCTCTGGTCACACCATGAAAAATGGAGTAAAGCAAGAATGGATACAGTACATCAAATAGGCTGTAACTGTATTAATCCTGTGAGCAGGGTAAGTGATTTGGTCCCTGGTGATAGAAGAACAGATGGGGGAAAAAAGTAGAAAAACCTGAGAGTAACTGAAAAGGAGATGTGAAAGTTCTCTTTTAGGCCTGATCTGAAACCTTGTGCTTCAAATCTGGTTTCCAGAATTCTTAACTAGGGTATCAGCCTCCCATCCAGATATTATAACTATTTTCTTACTTAACTAACATATCAAACACTCTTAATAATGTGATATTTATTTTGAAGAGATTCTCAGTTTAAAGGGACTTACATAGAAGCAAACTCTTAGGAAAGAATGAAACCAAGTTTAAATTTAGTTCTTAATCAAAAGTCTTGACTCTTCTGAAATATTACCCTCCACTCTGTCTTTATGCAATGGTCTTCTAATTAAAATTCTTGCCTCAAGTTCTAAAGTCTAATTCAGTGATTCTCAAAGAGTCAATCTCAAACCAGCAGCATCAGAATCGCCTGTGAATTTGTTAGAAATGCAAATTCTCCAGCACCACCCAGTCCTTCTGAATCAGAAATGCCAGCATTAGGCTCAGCAGTTGGGGTTTTAACAAGACCTTTGAGGAATCTGATGTATGAATACATTTGAAATCCAGTGATTTAACTAATTTCTACACAGCTTCTGTCAGAAACATTTTGAAGCTTCCTCAATCAGGATTCAAAAATAGTGAATGAACTCCAAAAAACATATCCTTTCCTTACATTTTTAAAAATGTATTTATTTAAATTAGTTTCAAGTGTATAGTGCATTAGTTAGAACATCTATATCATAAAACAATCCCCCCAATTTCTCCCTCCCTCCCCTGGCCCTCCACCTAGCATTACGTTAATACTAACTGCATTCCCTATGCCGTGCTCCCCATCCCCATGACAATCTATCAATTAATAATCTGTACTTCTTTAACCCTTCACCTCATTCTCCTAGCCTCCCAATATCCCTCCTCTCTGTTCATCACCAAATCGTCTACTATATTTGTGAGTCTGTTTTTGATTAGTTTGTTCTTTTTGTTCCTTAGATACCACATATAGGTGAAATCATATAGTATTTATCTTTCTCTATCTGACTTATTTTACTCAGCATAATAACCTCTAGGTCCATCCATGTCATTGCAAATGGCAGGATTTCATTTTTGTTAATGGCTGAGTAATATTCCATTATATATAAACCACAATTTCTTTATCCAATCGTCTGTTGATGAGCATTTAGGTTGCTTCCATATCTTGGCTATTGTAAATTAAAACCACATGAGATATCACCTTACACCTATCAGAATGGCTATCATCAATAAATCAAAAAAATAATAAGTATTGGCGAGGATGCAGAGAAAAGGAAATCCTCATACGTTGTTGGTGGGATTGCAAATTGGTACAGCCACTATGGAAAACAGTATGGAGGTTTCTCAAATGTAAAGTTGCTCTGCTCTACTCCATTTAGATGAGATCTAATATATTGTAGAGTGATTATTGTGGTTCTAAAATATAAACATCGGCTTATAACAGGGGATATTATACTCCACATTTTAATTCTGTGAAGATGACACATCTTAGCCAGCCCTCTTGAGGATAATTATAGTCATGAACGTTAGTAACTTAATAATTCTCTTTTCACTGTTACACTCTCAGCTGTAGCTCAGTGCTTGAAACATAAAAACACTCGATATTGCCAATTGAATAAATATGATGCATGTCTCTTTAACGGTCATTTTCCTACTTTGCTCTTCATCTCTCATAACCAGTCTTCCAATTTATTTTCAGCTGAGCTTATTTTCTTATAATTCTTCTAAGGGTAAATCACTAGTACCAAAAGGAGAATAAACATAGTTCCCATTGCTCGATAACTTCAATCTCCCCACACTCTTCCTTTAGTAGGAAAATCATTGCAGTAAAAGTGAGCTATTCCCAGTGCACTTTTTAAAACCTCATCATTTCCCCTAGCAAAATGTCAGGAGATATTTGTCTGAAAACCCATAACTTGATAGGTAATAAAATAAGCATGGATTTGATAATCATATCTTAGGACTACAGGACTCAAAGGAATTTTAAATAAATGATTTCTCAAAATGAGTGATTGTATTAATTGCTATATATAGAATGTAGCTTACCTATTAATAAACCCTGGTGAATTCAGTGAAGTGTTTTTTTTCCCAAGGTGCTTGCGGTGATCACGATGCCATTCAGACAAGGTGGAATGGCCACCCCGAGGCTAAGCGAGAAACATTATCTGAGCAGAGCTGTACTCTGGTCTGGAAATGTATGGGCAGAAAAGAAATTAACAATGGAAGCTAGAGGAATAATAGACATGTGACATTATCACTAAGAAAATCCATTTAGATATTTAAATTAAATATTCTAGTGTCTACTTATTTAAATGAACCTATTGATCTTTCAGTTTCAATAAAAGCTCTCATCTTGACTGCACGTTTAACCTTGTAGATTTTGAGGGAAATCTCCCTTCCAGAACTTTCTTTTTCTTTCTCATATATTACATCTTAAGAATTTCTTCCTTCTCTCTCTCTCTTTCTCTTTCTTCTTTCCTCCCCATGATCTTAAAATTTATAGTATTGTTTAAGGATACTTGATTATATATCATGTGAATATAAACAGAAAAAACACAATACTCTTTCTTTCCTCCAGGAACTTACTATCTTGCCTAAGAGATTAGACTATCTCCAAATGATTACATCTGCTGTTAGGATAACACAGTGGTTAAAGATACAGATACTACATTTATCTTGCCTAGATTCGGATTCACCACAATCTAGTTGTGTAAATTTTAGTCAGTTCTTCAATTTCATCATGTATAAAATGAGAATATAATGATATATATATATATTACATATATATATACATATATAGTTATTATGAAGCATAAATGAATATGCGTATATGAAACTTCTAAGAAGAATTTAGGGTACATAGCACACTCTATGTAAATCTTAGTTGTTATTTAAGTGCAGTAATAAAAAGAAGTGATGTAAGACAGATATCACCTCTGGATCAAGAAATGATGCACTAAAATGACCATTTCTAAACCAACAGTATTTGAGATGAGAATTTAAAAATATAAGTACTATGCACTCCATTATTAAATATATACTGCTATTTCAGTATGCCAAGTCCTTTGCTAGGCACATGAAATAGAGGGTTGTGTGTGTGTGTGGCCATGCCTGTGTGTGTGTTGTCTAGCCCATAGATGTAAAGACCATACCATTTCAACTCAACATGGGGATAACATCAATGGTCATTTTAAATATAGAGCTCCCATGGAGTTGACTGGATGTCAGGCATTACATTTTAACTTGGCCTCTACCAAATCTTGCTCTCTTCCCTTTCCTAAGGATACTTAATAATAAATATCTTGCAAACTCCAGATCAGAATCTGCTTCTCAGAAAATCCAACCTAGAGCAACAGGTCACATGGGTCTATATAAAGATGGCTTTTCCAAGGAAAGGGAAAATATGTATTTACAGTATCCCCAGTTTTACACAAAAAGAAACTTGGGCTTAGATATGAGAGGAGGCTTTCCCCTAAAATAAAAAGCAAATGTAGTAGATCTAGAATTAAAATTGTAATCTCCTAACTGCAAGCCCCACATTCATTCCAGTATGAATGAAAATATTCTGGAATCTTCCAAGCCAGTTTTGGTTTAATATAATTTCGATTTATGCAATGACTAAATGAATTTTTTTAAGTTTGCATGCTTGTAAGCATTTAAATTTAAATGCATTTTCAAATCAGAAATAGATTTTTCATATTCCAGGTGTCTGAAAGTTTGCTTCAGAAACTATAAAAACCATCATTCACATGTAGAACCCATATTTACATTTTTGACCAATTCTATGCTTGCTTTTACTTTTATTTTCCTTTTTGTGATTTTCTATAGAGATTTTTTAAAAAATCACTGCGTATGTTAATCAACAATTATTGTCTAATATTCCTTACTGGGGGAGAATAGTTTAGGTCAATGCTTTTGAAACATAACAACAATTTTGATCTCCTAGGAAGTTTTTCAAATATAAAAATTCTAGAACTTTCTCCTCTCAAGCCAAGTAAATGAAGCAGATTTAACTAAACCAGTGGCTTCTAATTCTGGCTACACTTTAGAATCTTCTGGGGAGCCTTTAAAATATAAAATGTCTAGAACCCCTCCCCAGAGACTCTGATTTACTTGGCTTGAGAGGAGAGAGTTCTCAAGATAATTTAATTTAATGTTTTCTAGGCAGCTAGAGAAAGGGCTAGCTGCCTAGAAAACATTAAATTAAATTATCTATGAAGGGGTATAACATCGTGTGGTATCTCTATAACTTATCTATACATAATGTCTAAGATTCAATTATGCTATTATTTCAACACCAAAATAGTGCCAAGAGGAAAAAAAAAAAAAGGAAGGAAAAAAGAAAACATAGAAATAACATGAGAGATAATACAGATATTTGTTACCAGAAATTGAGACCAAAAAATTGCTATCATTTATTTAAGAAATAAATGACAATATATAAAAATTTTACAGAAAGAAAAAATCAATTTAAAAAAGCAAATAGCTTTAAAAATGTATAATTTCTACTTCAGATTAAATCGAAGTAAAATAAATCAGATATGACCTCTCACCTAAACCAAACTTTTTAAAAGAACAAAATACGAGAGAAAAGATGGTTTTTAAGACTTTAGACATTAATAAATTAAGGACAGTGATTCCTAAGAGGCAGGAAGAAAATAAAAGAAGTCTTATAATTGCTCATTTTGCTTCCTTAAGAGAGATTCTACACTGCGGCTCAAGAAAGAGAAACCTGGAAAGAAACTGGGACAACCTGAGTTGAAGAGATAGGACTGAGAGTCAGTAGAAGCCAAGAAGACTAGAGTTTTTAGGGCAGAGAACCAGAAAACAATACAGTTACACAGAGAAAGGATTATACTTAGGACCCTTAGATGTCTGAAGATGCCCCCTACCTTGGGTTTTCAACAGAGTACTGATCAATACATGCTTATAAGAAAACTACCCAAGGTCTGGAAAGAAATAACTGAAAGGATTAGAAAAAAATAGTATTTGAGATTTCTGGTTTCCAATCCTTTGTGTAAGGAGCTCGGAAGTTACCCCTACATACTAATAAGTAAAAAGCTGAAAAAAAATGGAAAAAGAAACTTTTTAGATCCATAAAAGAAATGAGGTTACAGTGCAAATTACTGTACCCAAAACTGGAAAGATACAAATGAATACAAAGAATTACAATGCACTAGAGCAGAAGCGTCTGTGGGAACCAGTGCTAGGGTAGGAAAACTTGAACTGTCATTGATAAATTACTAAAGGCTTAGAGTAAGCAAGTCTGCAAGATAAAACTCCAGGGCACTCAGTCATCACAGGACTCAATACATGTGACTTTTTATCTCTTAACATTCTACTAGGTACTAAAAGTAAATATCAGGAAAAAAATCTCATACTTCTAACAGGGGGAGAAGAAAGAGAAACATTTTTAAATACACCAGAGCACTGTGTTCTCTTTAACAAGATATACCTTCATTCAGGAGGAACTATTAAACCACAGCCTAAACTGCTGGAGTTAATCAGAGCCTGTCTAACCTGGGAGAGTGGAAATACCCAGCTTCATTCAGTTCTAGCCTTACATGTTGCGGAAAGGAAATACTCAACTCTGGCCTCCTGTAGTTATCCTATCCCACCTAAGGAGGTAGGGGAGAGCACTGAGAAATACTTGTGAAGTTCACCCTCCAGAAGAAAATGCTCATTAAAAGACTGGGACCTAATTATAGGACTACAAAATTATTCTTTTCTCACTACACTACCAAATTATTAAAGGCCAATTTATAGCAGTCCCTTTTGCCCAGTATATTATGTTTAGCTCTCAAGAAAAAAATTATGAGACACACTAAAAATCAAAACCATAGTTTGAAGAAAGAGAGTAAGCCCAAAACAAGACTCTGATGTGGCAGGGATGTTGAAATTATCTAACCAGAGATTTAAAACAATTATGATTAAAGTAAGGGCTCTAATGGATAAAGTAAATGGCATGCAAAAACAAATAGGCAATGTAAGTAAGAAGATGGAAATCCTAAGGAAGAACCAAAAGAAATGCTAGATGTCAGGAACACTTTAACAAAAATGAAAGATGCCTTTGAAGGGCTTAGTAGACTGGACACAGCTGAGAAAAGAATCTCTGAGCTTGAGTATAGCTCAACAGAAACCTTTAAAACTCAAAGCAAAAAAAAAAAAAAGACATAAAAAACCCAAATAACTATGGAAAAACCCAAATAACTATGGAAAAACTACAAATGATTAAGCATATGCTTAATAGGAATACCACAGAGGAAAAATATAAAGGGTCAGAAAAAATATATGTAACAATAATGACTGAAATTTTCCCAAAATTAATGTCAGATACCAAACCACAATTTGAAGAAGCTCAGAGTAAGGTCTATGTCAAATACACAACACCAGATCATATCATTTTCAAACTACAACATTCAAAGATTTGTTTTAAAGTCCTGGAAGGAGCTACAGGAAAAATAATCTTACCTATGAAGGAGAACAGATAAGATTTACAACCAGTTTCTCCTCAGAAACTATGCTATCAACAAGATAGTGGAGTTAAAGCGTTGAAAGAAAAAAAATAATCAACCTAGAATTCTGTACCCTGCAAAATCATCTTTAAAAAGAGAAAGAGAAATAAAAAACTGAGCATATTTATTGCCAGTAGACCTGTTAAAAGAAGTTCTTTAGAATAGAAAAATAATATAGGTAAAAAATTTAGATCTAAAAAAAAAGGAAAAAGGAAAAAGAAGAGAATTAGAGAAAGAATAGTGAACATAAAATAAAATTTTATTATTAATTGATCTAACATGAAAGTGTTCAAAATAATAAATAGTATTGATTATTTAATTATATCCAGATTGATTATTTAATTACATGTTTATGTATAAACAAAATGAATGACAGCAATGATATAAGAAATAAAGGGAGAATTTAGGATTAGTTTGTTTTCTAAAACATTCACACTGCCTGTTAAGTACGATAGAGTTTTTGAAAATGGACTTGGATTAGTGGTAATATATATGGCAAGCTCTAAGGCAACCACAAAGAAAAGTGAAACTAAAAAATTATAAAAGATTCTGGGGAAGAAACGGTGTAGATGATAGTGGCTTGTTCATCCCTCTTGCGACCAAATCAAAGTTGCTGCAGAAACATGGAGCAAACAGCAAGCAAAGTCACCTGAGATCTAGACGAACAGAAACACTACAGCATGGGAGAGAAACAATTAATCAGCCTGAAATGGTAGAAGGTAGAAGGTATGAGTGGGCGAAACCACGAGGCTGCCCTGTCCCAAGAGGCTGAGTGGGACAGAGTCTGCTGGAACTGCAGACGCCTCTTAAAAGGGCCATGTTTGCAAGCAAACTTTTGTGGTGAGGGAACTGCTCACTCTGAGCACCAGTGCCAGGTTGGCGGCACGGCGGGGCACCATGGACTTACGGGTGGACGCTGAGTTGTCAAAGTGAGGGCCAGAGGCAAAGCTTCCTCCCAGGCAAAATTGGTGGTATCGATTGTTCCTATGTTGAGAGTTCTTCCTCCTTCCTCCCGTACCTAGTGTGTGGACACAGTGCCGCCATAGTTGCACTTTATCAAACTGGATAACAGAGGTCACTCTGCCCAGAGGATCCCTAAAACTTTGCCTCCCTTAACTCAGTGCCTCACCCAAGACACATGCAGTTTTATACTCGGTGAGTCCTTACTGAGGCAACCCCAAGACTCACACTGATGGCAGCTGGCCTTGGTTTCTGGTGTGACCTCTTGAGGCAACAAAAAGCACAGCATAGGTGAATTCCTTGCTAAAGCTTAATGGGTGGCCCCAGAGGAGTAAAGGCTGGGGCTAAGCTTGGCCTGCAACTGAACCCCTCTCAGGACTGTGTCACTGGACACTTACTACACAAAGCCACACTAATAAGACCAGATGACTTATAAGTTTTGCTTAGTACATATAAACAGACACAGAAAGGCAGCCAAATGGGAAGACAAAGAAGCAGAAACCATATGAGAGAACAGAACAGAGATCCAGAAATAATGGTGTCAAGCAATCTAACAGATGCAGTGTTCAAAACACTGGTTATAAAGATGCTCAATGAACTTAGGGGAAGTGTAGATGAATTTAGTGAGAACTTTAACAAAGAGATAAAAAACATAAGGATGGAAATTATAAAAGGGAATTATAAAAGTCAGAAATGAAGAATACATTATCTGAGATGAAGAGTGTATTAATGGGAATCAACAGAGTGGATAAAGAAGAGGATTGAACCACCAATATAGAGGATAAAGACACTCAATCAGAATAACAAGCAAAAAGAAGCCAAGACTATTATAATAATTTAAGGAGCCTATGGGACACAATTAAATGTAAAAATATCAGTGTCATCAGGGTATCTTAAGGAAAGCAAGAAGTCAGAGAGCAATTTTAAAAAATAATGATGGAAAACTTCCTTCACCTGGTGAAAGAAATGGACATACAATCTCAGGAAGCTCATGGAGCCCCCAAAACCAGGAATCCAAAGAGGCCCATACCAAGACACATCATAACTAAAATGCCAAAGGTTAAATACAAAGAGAGAATTTTAAAAGCAGCAAGAGAAACAGTTACCTGCAAAAGAACACTAATAGACTGGCAGCTGATTTCTCAAAAGAAACTATGAAAGATAGAAGGGCTTGGCACAAAATATTCGATGTGATGAAAACCCAGGATCTACAACCAAGAATACTTTATCCAGCAAAGCTATTACTTAGAGTCGAAGGACAGTTAAAGAGCTTCCCAGACAAATTTAAGCTAAAGAAATTTATCAACACCAAACCAGTATTACAGGAAATGTTGGGGATCCTTATTTAAAAAGAAAGTAATGTATCAAAAACAAGAATAAAGAATGATAATAACTACATTTTTATCAACAAGTACCTCAAATGGAAAAGAAATAAGTACTCAAACCAAAAGATAGAGTAGCTGAATGGATAAGAAAACAAGACCCCTACATATGCTGCCTGCAAAAGACTCACTTCAGATTAAAAGGCACACACAGCCTAAAAGGAAGGGAAAGGGAAAAGATATTGCCTTGATGGACCTAGAGGGTATTGTACTGACTGAAATGGGTCAGATAGAGAAAGACAAATATTGCATGATTTCACATACATGTGGAATCTAGAGAACAAAATAAACAACAACAAAACTAGAAACAACCTCATAGTTACAGAGAATATTCTGAGGGCTACTAGGTGGGAGGAGGGTTGGGACTGATGGCATAAAAGGGCAAAGGGATTAAGAAATATAAATAGATAGTTACAAAATAGAGATATAAAACATAACATAAGGAAGATAGTTAATATTGTTGTAATAAGAGGAAAGAAGGATACTAGATTTAGTGGGGTGATCGCTTTGGAGTTATGTGGCTCTCTGATCACAATGCTGTACAACTGAAATTGATGTATTATTGTATGCCAACTATAATTGGAAAAAAACCTCATTGTATTGTGCAATGTAAAAATGAGCAACTAATTGTCTATTATATTTCAATAAAGCTGGGGAAAACAACAATTACATATATGCTTAAAAAAAAGAAAATGGAATTATATAATATGCTCATTTAAAACCTGTATTGAAAAGCACAATCTTTCTTCCTGTTGTAGAAAAAAAAATTATTTCTCTCCTACTGTGTACTTCTTTCCTGTGAGTATCTTTTACTACTCACACAGAACACTTCTCTTCTGACACTTTGGTCGCAAAATATGTGAAACCGTAAATGTACACCAAGGAGTTGTCTGTGACACAAGCTGAATGTCCTACAGTTCAAATCAATTTTGATGCTCTCTACCCAGAAATAGAGTCATATCTCGCTGATTAAAGTTTCAGTCCCACAAGACTGCTCCCATCCTTTTTCAAAGGCAATTCAGAAGTAGTAGGTCCCCAGGTTACCCACAAATTCTGTCTGACTTGGCTGTAAATCCTTCCTCAGTTTTGATTATTTTGCTAGAGTGGCTCATAGAACTCAGGGAGACACTTAACTTTATCAATTTATTATAGAATATAATAAGGAATTAAAAATGAAGAGCCAGATAAAGCAATACTCAGGGCAAGGTCTAGGAGGGTGCTGAATGCAAGAGCTTTTGTCCGCGTGGAGTTGGGGTATGTTGCCCTCTACGTAGATGTATTTGCCAACATGGAAGCTCTCCTAAGCACCTACTATTGGGATTTTATGGAGGTTTCATCACATGGCCATGACAAATTAACTCAGTTTCTGGCCCCTCCCCCTTTCTGAAGAATGGGGAGGGTGGAGTTGAAGATTCCAAGCTTCTAATCATGGTCTTTCTGGTGACCAGCTCCCATCCAGGAGTCATCCAGGAAGCCACTCAGAATCACCTCAATAGAACAAAAGAAACTCCTAGTGTTCTTATGACTCTGGAAATTACACAGGTTTTAGGAGCCTCAAGTCAGGGACTGGGTCAAAGACAAGTATCAGAACCAGAAATAATCCTAGTTTTCTGCACACTTAGGAAATTACAAGTGTTTCAGGATATCTGTACCAGGAACTGGGGGCAGAAACCAATACATATTTTCTATTATCTCACAAAACCACAGAAGGGAGAGAAAAAAATAGAAGAGAAAAATAGAAACAAAGAACAAGAGCAACAAGTAGAAAACAGAAACAAATAAGGCATATATTAATCAAACTATATCAACAATTACATTGACTGTCAATGGTCTAAATGCACCAATTAAAAAACAGAGATTGTCAGAGCAGATCATAAACAAGACCCAACTACATGTTGTCCACAAGAAATCCACTTTAAATATACAGGCATATAAATTAATAGTAAATGGATAAGTAAAATACACAATTCTAATACTAATCAAAAGAAACCAAGAAAACAATATTAATTTCAGAAAGAGTGGACTTCAAAGCCAAGGAAGTTATCGGGGATGAACAGGGGCATTACATAATGATAAAGGAGTCAATTTTCCAAGAAGACATAACAATCTTTAATGTCTATGTGCCTAACAAGAGAGCATAAAAAAATACAAGAGGCAAAAACTGATAGAACTACAAGGAAAAATAGATGAATTCATTATTGTACTTGGTGACTTCAACACCCCTCTATCAGAAATGTACAGATTCAGCAGACAGAAAATCAGTAAGGACATAATTGAATTCAACAACACCATCAATCAACTGGATATAATGGGCATCTATACACTGCCTCACTCAACAGCAACAAAAAACACATTCTTCTCAAGCTTACATGGAACATTCACCAAGATACACCACATTCTGGACTATAAAACACACCTTAACAAAATTTTTAAAAATCATGCGATGCCTGCTAACAGACTAAAATAGAATTAAACTAAAAACACTAAAGCCAAAATAAGCAGAGAAAAGGAATAAGGATTAAAACAGAAGTCAATGTTATTGAAAATAGAAAATCAAAAGAGAAAAATCAGTTAAACTAAAAACTGGTTCACTGAAAAAAATAATAAATTTGATAAGCCTGTAGCCAGACTAAAAAAAAAAAATAAGACAGAGAGAGGACAAAACTTACTAAAGTAATCCCCCATCTGTGGTTTCACTTTTTGTGGTTTCAATTACCTGCAGTCATCTATGGTCTGAAAATATCAAATGGAAAGTTCTTGAAATAAATAATTCATAAGTTTTAAATTGCAGGCTGTTCTGAGTAGTATGATCAAATCTAGCACCATACTTCTTTGTTCAACCTGAGATGTGAATTATCCCTTTGTCTAGCATATTCACACTGTATATGCTACCCACCCAATAGTCACTTGGTAGTCATCTGGTTTATCCAATCAACTGTCAGGGTATTGCAGTGCTTGTGTACAAGTAATTCTTATTTTACTTAATAATGTCCCCAAAGCAAAAGAATAGTGATACTGGTGATTTAGATATGACAAAGAGAAACCATAAAGTCTACACATATAGGAAAAGATGTAGTGTATTTAGGGTTTAGTACTATCTGCAGTTTCAGTCATTTACTGAGGGGTCCTAGAACATATTCTCCAAAGATATGAGGGACTAGAGAACTATTAAAAAAGAAAGAAATGATATTGCTTCAGATTCCATGGACATTAAAATGATGATAAAAAAAATACTATGAACACCTCTTTACTCACAAATTTAATAACCTAGAAATGGATCAATTCTTTTAAAGACACAATCTGCCAAACCTCCCATTAGAAAAAATAGACAATCTGAATAGACATATCTATTAAATAATCTATTAAATAAGTTGAATGAATAAATAATAATCTTCCAAAACATAAAGAATCAGGTCCAAATGAGTTCACTGGCGAATCCTACCAAACATTTCAGGAAGAAATTATACTAGTTTTCTACACTGTCTTTCAGAAGATAGAAACAGAGGGGTTACCTTCTAACTCATTTTGTGAGTTACCATAATATCAAAACCAGACAAAGGCATTACTAGGAAAGAAAACTCCAGACCAATATATCTCATAAGCATAGATGCAAAAATCCTCAACAAAATACCAGCAAATCAAATCTAGTAATGTATGAAAATAATTATACACCACAACCAAGTGGGATTTATCCCAGATTGGCAAGGCTGGTTCAACTTTCAAAATCAACTAATGTAATCCATCACATCAACAGGCTAAGAAGAAAAATTACATGATCATAAATATATAAAGAAAGAAATAAAGCATCTGGCAAAATTTAACTCCCATTCATGAAAAAAAAAAAATGCCAGTAAGCTAGGAATACAGGGGAAATTTCTCAACTTGATAAAGACTATTCTATAAAAAATCCACAGCTAACATCCTAACGATGAGAAATTCAAAGTTTTCTTACTAACATCTAGAACAAGGCAAAAATATTATTACTTGTCACACTGATTTTTACCATCACACTGGAAGTCCTATCTTTAGCAATAAAACAAGAAAAAGGTATACAAATCAGGAAGGAAGAAATAAAACTGTCCTTTTTTCATAGATGAAAAGACCATTTGTGTCAAAAACTGAAAAAGTCAACAACAACAACAAAAACTCCTGGAACTAACAAGTAATTATAGCAAAGTTATAAGATACAAGATTAAAATACAAAACTCGATTGCTTTCTTTTATAGTGGCAAGTAGAATTTGAAATTAAAAGCATAATATCATTTACAATAGCACTCCAAAAATGAAATATTTATGTATAAATTTGATATCATATCTACAAAATCCATATGAGAAAAAAATACGAAACTCTGATAGAAGATATCAAAGAACTAAATAAATGGAGAAATAATCCATGTACATGTATAAGAAGACAGTATTGTCAAGATGTCAGCTTTTTCTACTTGATCTATAGTACAATACAATCTCAGTCAAATCTCAGCAAGTTATTTTGTGAGTGTTGAAAAACTGATTGTTAAGGTTGTTTTGGAAAGACAAAAGACCCAGAATAGTGAAAACAATATTGTTGAAGATGAAGAACAAAATTGAAGGAGTGATGCTGCCCAATTTCAAGACTTACTGTAAAGCTACAGTAATCAAGACAGTGTAGTATTGGTGAAAGAATGGACAAATAGATCAATGGAACAGAATAAATAGCTTATAAATATACCCATATAGATCTTTAACAAAGGGACAAAGGCAATACAATGAAGAAAAGAATCTTTTCAACAACTGGTACTGGAACAACCGGACATTGACATTTAAAAAATGAATCTAGACTGGCCTTACATCTACACAAAAGCTAACTCAAAATGGATCACACACCCAAATTCAAAACAAACAAACTAAGCTATAAAGATCTTAGAAGATAACAGTGAAGAAAATCTAGATGAACTTGGGTTTGGCAAAGACTTTTTAAATAAAACACCAAAGGCACAAATTATGAAAGAAAGAGCTAATAAGCTGGACTTCATTAAAATTAATATTTTCTTCTTTGTAAAAGACACTGTCTCAAATAAAAACAAAATTAAAAATGAAATGAAATAAGGAATTAAAAAAAACAGACTTTGAAAACATTTGCAAGACATATATATATGGTAAAGTTCTTTTCCAAATTATACAAAGAATTCTTAAAATTCAACAATAAGAAAATAAACCACCCAATTTAAAATGGATCAAAGACCTGAACAGACACTTTAACTAAAAAGATATACAGATAGCAAATAAGCATATGAAAATATACTTCATATTATATGTCATCATAAAAATACAAATGAAAACAGCAATGAACTATTACTATATATCTATTAGAATGGCCAAAAACTAGAACATTGACAATACAAAATGCTAGTGAACATATCAAGCAATGGGAGTTCTTATTCTTTAAAAAAAAAGTGACATTATATTCTTATAAGAATTCAGAATGGTACAGCCACTTCTGAAAACATTTTGGTGGTTTCTTACATAACTAAACAAACTCTTACCATACGATCCAGCGATAGTGCTTCTGGGTATTTTTCCAAAGAAGATGAAACTACATCTACACAAAATCCTGCACATGGATGTTTATAGCAGTTCTATTCATAATTGTCAAACCTCGAAAATAAACAAGATATCTTTCTGTAAGTAAAATATTAGTCAATACTAAAAAGAAATGATCTATCAAAGCATGAAAAGACATGGAGGAATTTTAAATAAATGTCACTAAGTTTAAGAAGAATCTGAAAAGTCTATGTACTGTATGATTCCAACTATATGGCATCCTGGAAAAGGCAAAAATATGGAGACAGTAAAAAAATAATGGTTGCCAGAGATTAGGAGGGGAAGAAGGGACAAATAGGTCACAGAGAATGTTTAGAGTATAAAGTTATGATACTGTAAGAGTGAATATATATTATAGTTTTGTCCAAACCTATAGAAAGTAAAACACCAAGAATAAACTCTAAAGTAAACTATAGGCTCTGAGTAATAATGATACATCAGTATATGTTCATCAATTACAACAAATGTACCACTCTGGTAGGAGATATTGATTACTGGAAGTTATAAATGTGCAGGGACAGGTGAATATGAGAAATCTTAGTATCTTCTACATGTTTTTGCTGTGAACCTAACACTGCCCTCAAAAATAAAGTAAAATAAAATAATATAAGAGAAAATAAAATAAAACACACAGACAATAGTACTTGGAGCTCACACAGAATTGAGAATACTGCCTATTCCCACCCAACTGACTGAAAAGTCTAATGAGTCACATAGCATTAGGTAGAGTACTCAGTAGGGTCTTGTCAAAGTAGTGGAGAATAATTTACCTCAAGATAATGGCTGCTCTGAACCCACTTAATAAATATTAAAAGAAATATGCAAAGGATCAAACTATTTCTCAATATTGTAACTGTATCCCAGAAAAAGATCAAGAATATTTTTTAGAAACACAAAATGATCTAGTACCCTAACAAGGTAAAATTGACAATGATTGGCATCCAACTAAAAACTACTAGCATGCAAAGAAGCTGAAAATTATGACCTAAAATGAAGAAGAAAATTAGTCAATCCAAACTTGTCCAAAATTGACATAGATGTTTGAATTAACAAAGAAAAAAATTCCCAAATAGTTATTACAACCATGTTCCATATGTTCAAAAGGCTGGAGGTCAGATTGAAACATGTTAAATAGAAAAAAAAAGATAATAAAACCCAAATTGTACATGTAGAAGTTAAAAATACAATGTTCAAGATAAAATATAGTACACTGGATGGGATTAGTGACAGATTAGACAGGTTAGATGTTGAAGAAAAAATGAATAGTAATTTGAGAACATAGCATCAGACACTCTCTCCAGATGAAATGCAAAGAGTAAAAGATTCAAGACAAAACCAACGAAACAAAATGAAGATACCATCAACATCAGTAGTCAAGAATACAATTTCAATTAGCCTAAATTATGTGTGATTTGGAGTGTCTAAAAAAGAGAAAGGAGAAATATTTGAAGAAGTAATAGCCAACTTTTTTCTAAATTTAATAAAAATTATAAATTCACAAGTCTAATAATCTCAGCACACCTCAGTCACAATAAACATGAAGAACACTACACCACAACACATTACAATAAAATTGCTCAAAATCAGTGAATCTTAAAAACACCCAAAAGTGATATAAAACAGACTTTTTTTGGACATATAAAAGATGAAAGAATTCATCAGCAGCAGAAATGCACTATAAAATCATTTTTGAAAACCCTACAGGCAGGAAAAATTATACTAGATGAAAATATAACTATAATAAATGGAACTAAAAGCATCAGAATAGGTAATTATGTGGGTAAATAGATAGATGATAGATAGATAGATGATAGCTAGCTAGCTAGCTAGCTAGCTAGATAGATAGATAGATATAGATATAGATATGAAAAATTATAAAAGCAATAACACAAAGGCTGAAATGAGAGAAGTGGAAGTATACCTAGAAATTCCAATTCTGAATATTTATTCAAAAAAAGATAAAAACACTAATTCAAAAAGATATATTCACCCTTATGTTCACTGCAGCATTATTTACAATAACCAAGATATGGAAGCAACCTAGGTGTCCATCGATAGATGAATGGATAAAGAAAATGTTATATATGTATAATAGAATATATATATTCACAATGAAATATTATGCAGTGATAAAAAGAATGAAATGTTGCCATTTGCAACATCGTTGGTAGACCTAGAAGTTATTAAGTTAAGTGAAATAAGTCAGGCAGAGAAACACAAATATCATATGGTTTCACTTATATGTGACATCTAAAAACAAAACAATGCAAATGAAACAAAAACAAACTCATAAAACTTGAGACCAAAGGAATCATTACCAGAAGGGAAGGGATCAGGGAATGGTTGAAAAGGGGAAGTAGAATATAGCCAATAATGTTGTGATATATTTGCATAGTGACATATGATTACTAGAATTAGTGGAATGATCACATTATAAGGTATAAAAATGTCTAATTATTATATGGTACACCTGAAAATAATATAACCAATAAGATTGTATATCGATTGTATTTGCATTAAATTTTTTTTTATTTAAAAAAGTATGCAAGTCACTGAGGGTAAACAAGATTGGCTATAAATCCCAAAACAATCATTAAAATAATAAAACAAAGAGTTATATCTAAAAATTAGTAAAGAAAACAAACCAGAATCATAAAAAACAATCAATTAATTTCAAATAAGTCAGAAAAAAATGATTAAAGAGATATAAAAAACTAAAGGAGCAATAATAAAGCCTATATCGAAATGGTTAATTTAAAACTAACTCTATAAATTTTCACATGGTCTCAGTGCCCAAATAAAAGAAAGAGATTGTCAGATTTGATATGAAAGGAACATTCAATTATATAATGCCTGCAGTAAACCCACTATAATATAAAGAAACTGATGTTTTAAAAGTAAAATTTGTAAAAGAAGATATATTATCCTAATACTAATTTAAATAAAGCTAGAATTCCTTTAGTAATATCAGAAGAAGTAAATTTCATTGCAAACATAGTAGCAGAGATTTTTAAAAAATCATTTTATATTGATAAAGAAATCAATTCTTTAAAAAAGACATAATCCTAAATGGCCCTAATAACAGAGCTTCATAATACGTATGGCACAAAATGATAGAACTGAAATTTGAAATAGACAAATCTAATTTATAATTGAAGACATCGACAAAAACAGACAAATTCAGTGAAAATAAAAGACTTGAACGGCACTGTCTATGAATTTGATAGAATTAACATTAATAGAAAAATATATCTAATAATAACAGAATACACAGAGGATTTCACAGATAAATTCTACCAAGCATAAAGAAATAATACCTAATTCTACACAAACTCTTCCAAAAATCTGAAGATGATAGAATACTTCCCAACTCATCTATGAGGTAAACATTATTCTACTAATAGAAGCATACAAAGACATTATGTGAAAAATGAAATCACAGGCCATTATCCCTTATAGACGTAGGTGTAAAAATTCTTAACAAAATTATAGCAACTGGAATTCTTTAATAAATATAATATATAATGAGCAAGTTGGGTTTATTCTAGGAATAGAAAATTGGTTTAACATTTAAAAATGGATTAATATGATTCACTATATTTACAAACCAAAAAAGTAAATAAAAAAGATTATAGACAGAAAAATCACTTGGAAAAAACACAACAGTTTCCTTACTAAAACTGTCAACAAAGTAGGAATCAATACCCTCAACCTGATAAATAGTGTCTACCAAAAACAAAACAAACAAACAAAAAACCCTACAACCAACATCTTAGTAGTGAAAAGCTAAGTGCAGTCTTCCCAAATCAGAATGAAGCAAAGATGTCTGCTCTTCTATTCAACACTGCACTGGAAGCTCTAGTAGTAAAATGAGGCAAGAAGAAGAAATAAAAGCCATCCAGATTGGAAAGGAAGAAGTAAATTTGTCTTTATTCACAGATAGCATTATCAATGGAATCTACAAAATTGATACTAGAACTATAAAGTGAGTTTGTCAAGTTTGCTTGATACAAAATCATTACAAAAAAATCAGTTGTATACACTAGTAACAATCAGAAATTGATATTTTAAATGATATCATTTACAATAGCATGAAGAATGTAAAATACCTATGTATAAAACATACAAAAAATTTGCAAGACCTGTACAATAAAAACTGTAAAACATTGATGAGAGATTTGAAAGACATAAATAAATTGAAAGAGTCGCAAAGTCATAAAGATGTCAATTCTCTCCAAAATTGATTTACAGATTCAATGTAAAGCCAACAAAAACTCAGTGAGACTTTTGTAGGAATCAACATTTATATGGACATGGGAAAGAACTAGAGTAACCAAAACAACTTTGAAAAGAACAAAGTTGGAAGGCTAACACTATCTGATTTCAAAATACATTTATCAAAACAGTATGGTATTAATATAAAGACAGATAAACAGATTAGTGGAATAGTAAAAGAACGACTCAAATACAGACAACTGATTTTAATTAAAGTTGTGAAGGAAATTCACTGGAGAAAGACTAGCCCTTTCAACAATTTGAGCTGAAATAGGATACCATATGTTAAAAAATAACAGCACCATACACAAAATTTAACTCAAAAATGGATCACAGACCTAAATGTAAAGCCTAAAACTATAAACTCTCTAAAAGAAAACATAGGGGAACATAGTTTTTGTCTTGGGTTAAGTAAAGATTTTTTTGGTACAATACCAAAAGCATGATCATAAAAGGGAAAAATAATAATAAATTGAAGAATTTCGCCAAATTTAGAATTTCTGTTATTTGAAAGTTAGCATTAAGGTAATGAAATGACTACCTTCAATCTGGAAGAAAGCACTAGCATTTTGAATAACTGATAAAGTACTGGTATGTAGAATATATGAAGAACTGTCAAACTTGATAATAAGAAAACAGTGCAATACGCTAATCAAATATTTGACCAGGCACTTCATCAAAGATGAATGGCAAACAAGCACATGAAAACATGCTTAACATTATTAGTAATCAGGGAAATGAAAATTAAAACCACAATCCGACATCAGTACAAATGGCAAAAATTGAAAAGATTGACAAGAACTTAAAGGAACTGATGTTCTCATACACTGCTGGCAAGGAAGTAAAATGATACAACCACTTTGTAAACATTTGAGCACTTTTTTTTAAGTTAAACATATACCTACAGTATGATTTAGCCATTTTACTCATATATTTCTACCCATTAGAAATGAAAGTATATATATCAAAGACTCATATGAAAATGTTCATAACAACTTTGTTTTCTAAACTAAAAACTGGAAATAACTCATGGGTATATTAAGACATGAATGGATAAACAAACTGTGGTATATCTATACAGTCAAATACTCTTTAGCACTAAAAAGCAATGAACTATTGATCAT
The DNA here is from genome assembly GCF_000325575.1 of Pteropus alecto. NCBI lineage: Eukaryota > Metazoa > Chordata > Mammalia > Chiroptera > Pteropodidae > Pteropus > Pteropus alecto. The sequence goes on from NW_006442484.1 coordinate 4,475,428, forward strand.
GCTATAATGAACTAACTATGCTAAGTGAAAGAAGTCAGTTAAAAAGAGTACATATCAACAACAAAATAATGAAAAACCCAATTAAAATATAAGAAAAGGACTTGAATTGACATTTCCCCAAAAGAGATGGACAATTAGCAAACAGCGCATGGAAAGATGATCAACATCATTACTTATTAGGGAAGTAAAGTAAAAACCACAATCATATATCACTTTACACCCATTAAGATTACTATCATCGAAACAACAGAATATAAGTGTTGGCCAAAATATGGAGAAATTAGAGTCCTTGTGCATTGTTGGTGGAAATGTAAAATGATGCAACCACTCTGGAAAACAGTATAATGTATCCTCAAAAAATTAAAAATAGAATTACCATATGATCCAGGAATCCCGTTTTAGTGTACATACCCAAAAGTTGAAAGGAGGAACTAAACATATATATTTTTACACCAGTGTTCATGGAAACATTATTCGCAATAGCAGAAAGATGGAAACAACCCAAGTGACCATTCATGGATGAATGGATAAATGAAATGTGGTATCTACATAGAATGGAGTATTATTCAGCCTTAAAAAGCAATGGATTCTGGTTCATGTTCAAATATGGATTAACCTTGACTAAAAGGACAAATATGTTATGTACCTTATATGAATTATCTAGAATAGTCAAATTTATAGGAGCAGAAAGTAGAATACTAGTTGCAGGGGCTGGGAGAGGAGAAGGAATTGGGAATTATTGTTTAATGGGTGCAATTTTTAGTTTATAATGATGAAAAAATTCTGAAGATGGATAGTGGTGATGGTTGTACAACAATGTGTATATACTTAATGCCAGAGAATTATACATTTAAAGATAGTTAAAATGGTAAATCTTATGTTTGATTTTTCACAATAAAAAAGTAAAAAGACCCCCCCAAAAAAAGAGTATATATTTTATGGCTAAATTTACATGAAATTCTAGAAATTGAAAACTGATCTATTATAACATAAAGCAGATCAATCGTTGCTCAATGATGGTGCGAACAAGGAGCACGAGAGTGTTTATAAAGATGCATAAAGAACTTAAGAGTGAAGAATCTGTTTATTTTCTTGATTTTGGCAATGTTATCATAGGTGTACATGTACAGCAAAACTTATCAAATTGTATCATTTAAATAAGTACAAATTATTGTATGTCAACTATTCCTCAATGGAGCTTTAAAAATAAATTTTAGAAAGGAGATTATGAAATTAAAAACTATAGATGGGTTTAACCTCAGATACAGGAGAAGACAGCATTATTTAAAATATGTCAGAAGAAAATAAACTGAACCATGAACAATTAAAAGGATAAAAATTTTTAAAGAAAGTAAGAAAACTATGATATATGGTAAAAAGTTTAAACATAGAAATGTTAAATATTTGGAGTTCCAGAGGAATAGGACGAAAGATTGAATTTAAAAGGAATAATGGCAAAGAATTCTTTAAAACTGAAAAAATAATCAATTAAGCCATATATTCAAAATATGCTATGAATTCTAAACAAGACACATCAAAGAAAATAAAATTTAGGTATATCAGGGCAACACTGACAAAAACAAGGTGAAAAAAGTCTTTTAAAAAGCCAGAGGGAAAAGTATGTATTGCATTCAAAGAAACAATAATAAAACTAAAATAAAAATTCCCAACACAAATGATGGAAGCTAGAATAATAGATATATTTATTAAAATTCTAAAGGAAAAGAACTGAAAAAATAAAAACAAAAACAATAAAAGTGTGTGTGCATATATGTGTAGATGTATAATAATATATGTATATCAGTACATTAATATATGTACTATTATAGGTGTTAATATTTATATTTATGATTAAAAACTGATTTAAAACAGAACACACAAAAACATCAGAATTTACATTTTCTCTTAGAATATTCACCCAAATTAATCATATGTTGAGCTATAAAGCAATTCTCAACTAATTTTAAAAGATTGAAATCATGCAGAGCATATTTTCTATTAACAGTGAAATGAAACTAAATATGAACATCCAAAATTGATGACTAGAAAATTTCTAACTATTTGGGAATTAAACAATACACTTATAAATAACTGAGTTGGACACATTTTTAAAATATGTAATGTGAAAATTTTGTATTTAAAATATACGAAGCGCCAGTACAAATCTGTGGAAAATAGATAAACCAAGAAAGTGGGTAAAAACTGCACAAACCAAGATATCTAAATACCTTGTCAACATGAAAATTTATTCATTTCATTAGCCATCAAGGAAATGTAAATTAAAAGAAGATATATTGCACTACACCCCACCAATATAGATAACTAAAATAAAAATATCTGTTAAGGTTAAGTGTTGATAAGTACGTGGGATCTGTCACGCATTGCTAGTGGAGTATAAATTGTTACAACCGCTTTGAAAAACTGGCATTACGTACTAAGTTTAAAAATATACATACTGCATGATCCTGCAAATGTTTTCCTAAATATATATCTAGCCTAATTGGGTAAATCTGTTCAACAACAACAACAAAAAAACATGCTAAAATGTTCATTAGCAGAACTCATTGTTAACTGTTTTATGGATGGAACAATCTACATTTCTATCAATTGTAGATTAAATAAATAAATTGTGGTCTACTTACAAGAAGAAGTCACTTTTGTTACATGCAAAAAACATAAATAAATCTCACGAACATAATATTAAAAGAAAAAAACATCATAAAAGCATCTATACTATATGATTTAATTTACATGAAGATCACAGTAAAAGGAGAGGTTAGTGACTGGGAGGGGAACTAGGCAGACTTCTGAGATTTTCTGACCCAGAACATGGGTACACAGGTGTGTTTACTTTGTGAGAATGCATTGAACTAAACTGATGATTGTACATTTTATTATATGTATGGTATATATCATTAAAATGTTAACTTAAATATATATGTGTGTGTGTGTGTGTATATATATATATATATATATATAAATTTCTAGCTTCATATATTATAGTCTTTTCCTTAAAAAAGATGTGTTGCCTCATAATTCATAACATGTGACCTAAATATAGAAATGATGGTGATAACAAACATTAATTAATAGCCTGCTTTTGCAGTGTGTTTTAATTAGGCTTTGTGGCAACAATGAAATTAGAAACGTGATGTGGTCCCAGTCCTTTTGGGGCTTATAGTCAAGTTGGGAAAAATTTTGTAAAATGACAATACAAGGGAAGCTATGTATGTCAAATAATGACATTTAGTGATAGAATATACACATTTAGAGAGAGAATTTAGTGATAAAACTGTGACAGCAAGAAGAGTCAGTTCTCACTTATATGATGCACCTACCATAAAAGAGGATTTTAAAGAGAAGAGGGGAGTATGCTTTGGGAGGCAAAACTTATAGCCTAAAAAATATTTTTTTAAATTAGCTACCATTGCTATATGCAAATATAATCACAGCTCTTTGTAAAAAGTTCACATACACCAGAAAATATTTATTAGTTAAATGCCAGATTATTTTTTATTTGCTAAATATCCCTTCAAAGAAAACTGATTCTATAGAAATTAATAATACATAAATGCTGAATGATGACAATTATCAATATGTTTCTCTTAATGTTAAGATAAAAGAAATTGCCTTTTAAATTAAAAAAATAAACATCTAATTACAATGATAATTGCATTTTAATTAATTTCATGCAAACTTTAAAACATGAATTGATGTGGACTATTATATGGAATTAGAGCATATCAAAATTTTGGGAAATGGAAGTTTACATTTATGAATGCCTATAATAAACTAGGTATAGCAATGTCAAGCTTATAATTACAACAACAATTTTATAGTGCACAATAATCAGAAAGAGTAGGGAGAAACTTGGGTTTTGTATTAATATAGAAACATGAGATGTATCAGGAGTGGATGGGCATTAGAAGAAACTTGAAACTCATAAAGGTGCTTTCTGATGATTTTTGAAAGTCATTTGCTCCAAGGAATAGCATGATAACCAGAACTTTGGTCATTAAAGGTTTAAAAACTTGTCGAAGTGAACACACATTATATAGCTATATTTTTATCCTTGTAACTCTTCTTAGCAACCATGTTTCAAGATGTTTAAAGAATTTTGAATCTCAAATCAACTGTTTCTCTAATAATTTATGTCCAACTCAGTAGAGTTATTACCTATAATTATAATTAGAAAAGGAGCATTAAATGTGTTCTAGTTCTCTAAAAATTAGTAACACTGTGTATGTTTGTGTCCTTTATCCAAAAAAAAAATTTACTAGAAAAAGATAAAAAGTTCTTTCAATCTACCATCCTAAACAAAATGTGGACATAAAAATTAAATGAAGAAACATTTCAAAGACATTTATAAATTTAAAGTGCTATATGATTATGTAAATAGCATTAATAATCTATGTATTTTCCATAATTAGTAACATAGAATCTTAGAGCAAGAAGAAATTTGAGGAATTTCCTTGTTAAATGACAAAATTTTACAAATGGGGAAGCTATGCCCAGATAAGGGATTTATTGGTTTTAAGCTTCACAGCCTCTTAGTGGCAGAGATAAGCTCCAAATCTAGGCCCCTGATTGTGTCTCACGCATTTCTTTCCATCAAATCAAACTTTCTATGTTGACTTATAATAGAGTCTTTATAAGTATTTATATACAAATAAAGCTCAGATCCTTGCTCTTGAGCAGATGCCTCTAGGACTACTTTTTGTGCCTCTCCTGCTTTTACTTTTTCACCCTAAAAATGAGTTGATTTGCTCACAGACTGAATGCAGAGAACCAAGTACAGATCAAGACTTTTTAAACATGACAAACAGTAGTATCTAATGCATAATATTTTTAGAATTCATTGTGTTGCTGTTTTAGTAATTAAAGATGTTAATAATGTAAATAAATTTATCCATCCCCAAGCAATCTGTAGTGATATAGAGTAATTAATACTGTATTTCTTTGCATGAAATTGGTATTAATTACTTCACTTTCTAGGTAATTTGTTTTCCCTGTTTAAGGATTTTTTTCCTTATAATTTTGTTACTGACTTTGTTCGATATTATTTTAAACAAAATGTAATTAAATAATAAGCAAAACTATAGCAAATCACATTTAGTGAGTACATTGATAGACCACCACTTTTTTTGTGTATGTCAGTGCAATAATTAAACATTTTATATATGTTATAGGTCTGGTGATATAGGAAAGGCATGCCTCTGTCTTTTTTTACGCTATCCTTGGTTTGCAGAATTTTTTTTATTTTTTCCCTTAAACAGTGACAAGAGAGACATCCCACTTCTCTTTCTCTTTGACAGAGACTTTGACCTCATGGAACTTAAAGGGAAACAAGCAGGGAGACTTGCCAATTATAATTTAATCATTAGAAGCATACAAAATACTATAAAATAGGAATATAGGTGCTGTGTTGACAGCATGTAAGCCCACATCAGTCTCTCACTGATTCTTTCCCATCACCTCCTCTTCATTCCACTCTACTTTAGCCACCTCCACTTCATTCTTCATTTGAAGTGCACTCTTTGCTCCCTTACTTGTCTTATTCATCTCTCAGATGGTTGTTAGGTCCTCTTCCCTATATGTCCTCAAGTCACTGCTCTCCTTCCATCATAGTACTCTTCACCCTACATAAGAATCACTTATCTCCAGCACATCAACAAATATCAATTCCATCCAGGTTCCAAAAACTCTACTGGAAATGTAGTGATTAATACAACTGACAGAGACTTTGACCTCATGGAACTTAAAGGGAAACAAGCAGGGAGACTTGGCAATCGTAATTTAATCATTAGAAGCATACGAAATACTATAAAATAGGAATATAAGTGCTGTGTTGACAGCTCAAAACAAAATTGCTGCTATAATGAAGTCTCAAATGGGGAAATGAGAAAAGCAAAAATAAGATAGCTGGTAAAACTCTTGTATGCTTTGCAATTCAAATTATATCAATATGACTTACCAAATCTACCAACATTTGCTTAATTTGAGATGTGAAGACATATTATGGACAAGTAAATGATTAGATGTTTATATGACTCAGATTTTGTGGCTCTGTTAGCCAATGGATTGCTTCATTTTGACCTACAAAAAGTCAACAAGCCATATAGACACACCTAGGACATAAGCCAGATATCTAAAAATTATCAAAAAAGCTTACTGGTGTTTAACTTAAACAGAGTGACAAAAAGTTTAGAAACCATGTCTGGTACCCTGCTGGTGGTCCCCCCTCCTGTACCTTTGCCTCTCCAAAAACTGCATATTGTTTGTGCATGGATATGTGCATTTATGTTCTCATTTTATATATTCTCATCATTCATATTCCATAACTATGAATTCACCTACTTTCTGAAATTTATTTATACCACCCAAATCAATATTCCCATCATTTTTGCAATAATTCGTGAACATGCTCAGCAGCAAATTTTAAGTGATCCAAAGCACTTGTTCCCAGCTGCAGTCAAACAAAGTGATACTCAGATTCCTTATTTCACTTGAATACAGAGACAACTAGAGGGTGTAGATGTAGGGGTGACACAGTGTAGCATAAGAAGCTCCAGATATGGGCCAGTTGGGTGGGATTTGAATCTCAACTCTGGCACCTGTTGGTGAGATTACATATAGATAGATTAAATAGATATAGATAGATGATAGATAGATAGATGATAGATAGATAGATAGATAGATAGATAGATAGATAGATAGATAGATAGATAGATAGAGAGTAAATAGATATAGATAGTTATAGAAGTATAGATACCTCTACATCTACATATCTATCCAACTATATAGATAGATAATTGTTAGATAGATATATCTATCCCCTAGGAGTTAATTCAATCTTTGTGCTAATTCAGTGTTTGCAGCAACTTTATAGAACATAGCTACCTCAAATCTACCTCAAGAATCTGCTATATATAGACATTTGGTGAAAGATTTATTGTTGCAATTTATGTTTTGTAATAAGCTTATACCTTTTTAGATTTTAAATGTCTTAAACATTTAATTTCTGTTTTTTTATGAAATCTGTGCAGTTTAAAATAAAATACAAGTATTTAAACAAAATAATTGCTGCTATAACTTTTCGATATTTTGATTATATCTGAAATATAAGAAAACACATGAAGAATGGAAAGTGGTTTATTTTTTTAAGCATTGTGCATATATTGATATAAAGAACTCTTGGGCCAACTTGGCACATGAATGGCTATTATCCTAGAGATTCTTCTCTAGGGCCATGTGGAAAATCTTAAAAAGCATTTCACTTTTCTTTTCCAACCCTAAAACCCCACAACTTTCTCAGACTTTCACTAAAGCTGATGAATTTAGTTCTCATTTAAGATCTACTCTAAATGTGTCTTCATTGGAGTATGAAGTTCTCTTTTTCCCCAAAGCTGTCATTCACTTCCAATATTCTCTTTATCTTGGAGAATTGCAGGAAAACCTTTTCAGAGTTATCTAGTTAATCCATCATTTTTCCTTTGCTAATGAAAACTTTTTTCAATCTATTCACCCTTAGACACCAGGACCAATTCCCTGCTACTAACAATTGTCTTTGGAGTGCTGTGGTAATGTAGATAAGTGTTTTCCAAATGAGTGGAAAGAAACTGGAGGTCATTTAAAAAATGCATTTTCTGATATAGTAGGTTTAGAGTGAAGCCTGAGATTCTGCATTTCTAGCAAACTCCTGGCCGATGACAATAATGCAGTTTCTGAAGACCACAATTTGAGTAGCAAGGATGTAGAGAACACAGAAATTAATCTGGATGACAGAAACTTAGGATATTTTTTAGTGTCATAATATCTACCAAATCAGGGTCAAGGGTAGAGATGTCAGCAACTCAACTTAAAGATATATATTTTTGTTCAAGACTTTCAGAAATTCTAAACCTCATTCTTTTACAAAGTTTTATAACCCTCCTAGTTTGGCTCTTACTTCTCTCTTCATAGCAACATATATCTCTAAAAGAGTGGTGGGGGCATCATCACAAAAGAAGTCTGACTTCTGTCTCAGTTTAGCCACTAAGGTCTTGCCATATAAATATATTTTATTTTTTTTTTAATTAAGTTTATTGGGATAACATTGGTTAATATAATTACATAATTTTCAGGTGTACATTATAATTTGACATCTGTATATTCTATTGTGTGTTTACCACCCAATGTCCAGTTTCCTTCAGCTACCATGTATTTGATCCACTTTACCCACTTCACTCTACCTCTACCCCCCTATATTTGACCTCATTTACCCCATCTATCTCCCCACTCCTTCCCCATCTCCTACCCTCTGGTAACTACTAGTCTATAGTCCATGTCCATGAGTCTCTGTTTGTCCTATTCATTGGTGCTTTTAGGTTTATATCCCAAATATAAGTGATATCATGTGATTTTCATCTTTTTCTGTCTGGCTTATTTCGCTTAGCATGATTATCTCGAGGTCCATCCACATTGTCACAAATGGCAGTATTTCATCTCTTCTTATGGCTGAGTAATATTCCATTGTATATATGTACCACAGCTTCTTTAGCCAATCATCTATCATAGGACATCTCGGATACTTCCATGCTTTGGCTATTTTGAATAATGCTGCTATGAACATCAGTATGCAAATATCTTTTCAGATATGGGTTTTCAAGTCTTTGGGGTAAATACCCAGTAGAGAGATTGCCGGGTCATATAGTAGATTAATTCTTAGGTTTTTGAGGAAACTCCATACTGTTTTCCATAATGGCTGTACAAATTTGCAGTCCCACAAGCAGTGTATGAGGGTTCCATTTTCTCCACATCCTCTCCAACATTTGTTATTACATGCTCTGTTGATTATAGCTATTCTAACAGGTATGAGATGGTATCTCATTGTGGTTTTGCTTTGCATTTTCCTAATAGCTAGCGATGTTGAGCATCTTTTCAAATATTTGTTGGTCATTTGTATGTTCTCTAGGGAGAAGTGTCTGTTCAGGTCTTCTGCCCAGTTTTTGATTGGATCATTTTGTTGTTGTTATTGAGTTGTAAGAGTTCTTTGTATATTTGGATATTAGGCCCTTATCGGAGGTGTTGCTTGCAAATATATTTTCCCATTTGGATGGTTGTCTCTTTACCTTGTTGACAGTTTCTTTATTTGAGCAGAAGCTTTTTAGTCTGAAGTAGTCCCATTCATTTATTTTAACTTTTACTTCCCTTGCTTTTGAGGTCAAATTCATAAAATCTTCTTTAGGTCCTAGGTCCTTGAGTTTGGTTCCTATGTTTTCTTCTATGCATTTTATTGTTTCAGGTCTTATATTCAGGTCCTTAATGCATTTTGAGTTAATTTTGGTGTGTGGTGATAGATAATAGCCTAGTTTCATTCTTTTGCAGGTGGCTTTCCAGTTATCTTAGCACCATTTATTGAAGAGGATTTCCTTTCTCCATTGTATATTTTTTTGCCATATATTTTTCATGTGATTTCTCAGTAGCCTATGGCTACAGCACCCACTATAATTACATGTTTTACATTGGGGTCAGATTTCTTTTTGGACCCTGTACCACAGTAACCATTGAATTATATCCTAAATCTACCAGCATGAATCAGAATAATACCAAAAGTTTATAAATATTGTAAACTACATGGGTGAAAAAAAAGAGTCAAAGTTTTCAAAACAAAGAATGTTATCATCAGAAGGCTTTTTTCAAAGCCAAGTGAATGCACAATCATATAGGGTTGTATTTGTGCCTAATTCTAGAAAACAGAGGGAAAAATATTAAACAATAAGCTTTGACTCTAAGTTCCCATCAATTAAATGGGGAATCTCTAATGATTACCCCAATTATAACTGAAGTTTGCTCAACAAAATTCCTATCAGGTCCCTCTTTTCTGCATTGTCTCTTATCATTATTTTTTCTTCTCACTTTGACTTCTATAAAGACAAGGAGATGATGAGCTCCAAGTGCTCACTTTGGGTCTATATGAGCCATGTGTGACACTTCCCACATGACAGACTCTGTCACACTCCTCCTGAGTTATTTTGTTTGCTCATTTATCTGCTTGCCCCTTGCCCTTTCCCTTACCATTCCTTCACTTGCTTTGAATTCATGAAACAGCACCATACAAGGTCTATTAGATAAGCAGCAATCACTGTGTTACTTTTAAAATCTATAATTAAGTTTAAGATCATAATTAAATCCTAACTCACCTTTCCTTACATGTATGGCAGAGAAACTGCCTTTTAATCTTTATTTGTTAACTAGTAGAAATTTTAATCCTCTTTTGAAGTGTTATGAAAAACAAAGATAATAGTTGAGAAAATCATTCAAAATGTTAAAAACCTTTAATCAATCAGGACAGTTAAGTCATCATTTATTAAGAAATAAATAACCATGTATCAGGTTTCCAGAAATTTGAAAATAGATTCTTTTCCCTAAGAAAGTTTCTACACATTACTTCTTTCAAGAAAAATGTATAGTTTTTATTACTCTTTAAATATCCTAGTTTCAAACTCTGTAAAAAGGAACTTCACTTAGAGCTTTTGGCTTTATAAGAAGCTACTGTAAGCATAGCTTCTTTTACTTTTCTGAAGATAGTTCGTAGAGAGTATCACATTATTGCTACATCTTTTAAAAGCTTGGTTCCTAGAAAAGGCAAAGTCCATCTTCCACTGTGCGATCCTAGCTCTGTAGGAAAGTTATATTACTATTGAAGCCTTGCTTTTTCTTAATAAATCCTGGTAATTATCTCATAAGGAATATTCATTTATCTTCAGATATGAAATGATCATTATGATGTACCAGTAAAGAATCCATGGCTTTTAGTGTCTGGCTCTATTTCTTCTAGTGTAAGTATTTTAAGAAAAAATTTTGCAGTGAAATAATTTTTTTAGCAATGAGGCAGGTATATCTCTTTTTTTCTTCATATATGAGAGTTATAAAAAATGTTCAAGTGGCCAGGATTTACATTTTGTTAAAATGAAATTTTAAATAAAATATTCATGCTTAAGTATAAATAAAAACATTATTTACTTATAGAAAAATGCCTCCGTAAGTGGAAACAAGTTTGCAGATGGTCATCTGAAACTAGTTGGGAGTGATAACATTTACTTATGAGAAGGTAGTGCCGCAGAATAGAGAGAGAGTGGTCCAGACCAGAAATGAAGCTAGGTCATCAAAGGACTTGGTTTGTCCTATTCTATCATTCATTCTAAAACTATAATGGTGGAAATAACAACAGAGGGGACTTACAGTGTGGCCCAGCTTTACCTTCTACAAATAAATAAATGGACCACTAGGGAAAGGTGACTCTCTCTCTCTCTCTCTTTCTCTCTTTCTGATTGTTGTTGACTGTCTATGATGTTTTCTCTCTGCTACCTAACAATACCTGCTTGCACAAAGAGACTAATATTCCATGTTATCTGTAATAGAAAACAGTTTCCTTTGCAAGTATTTCAAGAGAAGGTGAGTGTGATAAGTGTATGTATGTGGATAGGAATGGGAGCAACATTTATTGAGTACCTACCATGTGCTGGAATCTGGGCCAAAATGCTACTGTTTAAAAAAAACCCTTGGTACTAAGAAAGTAACTCATTTGCTCTATCTAGATGAGATAGCTGGTGAATATTAAAACCAATCTCAATCTTCTGTCTTGATGTTCAGATCACATAACACAATAATGTGTTACATACACACTAGATCAGCACTTTTCAGTAGAACTTTTTATGATGATAGAAATATTGTATATCTAGACCGTTTAAAATGGTAGCCACTAGCCTTATATGACTATAAAACCCTTGCTATTTTCCTACTGTGAATGAGAAACTTAGTATTAAATTTTATTTAATTTTAATTAATTTAAATTTAAATAAACACATGTGGCTAGTGGCTACTCTATAGGACAGTACAGGTCTAGACAACCCAGCTTTCTTTAATGAGAATTGTAAAGAATTTTCTTCAACTTGCATTTTTCTCCTCAATCTGGAATTACTGTTTCTCCTGAACTGTTTATTTTTCAAAATGCAATCCTTAGACATCATCACAAATGGTGAAATAAAGACCTCTAAAGATTACTTCTTCCATAAAAGCAATAAGAAAACTAACAAAAACTGTGAAGATCAACTTTTTCGGAACTCTGGAAATTAACCAGAGGGTTATGGTAATACAATTTATTAGAGAAAACAGTTGAATTTCAGTCAGCACAATGAGCTTTGTGGTACTTTCACTTGTCCTATTTCCATCCATACCTCTGCAGCTCGACAGTAGCCCTGAAAAACTGCAGCCTGAAATCACAGTGAAAACCAGCAGCTTGGCCGGCATCCTAAGAAGCAGAACAGTGTTGAAGCCCTTTCGAAGCTTTATTCCTAGAGAACTGTCATTATTTCACCTGACAGGTCACTAGAAGATCCCTCTTGCAAGGCTGTCTTTATTTGACGTGACTCAGAGCTCACCTAGTGCTGCAAAACCTTTTCCAGGAGCATTTATGAAGAATAGAGGAAATTTAACTTGACACTTGGCTAAGGCAGTGGCTAATAGTTGGGTTAAACAATAGGCTAATCAAATAAATAAATGAACAAGCAAACAAACAAACAAACAAACAAATAAATAAAAGCTTAAAAGAAAAATTTGAAGAATAAGATGTCCATGCAGACTTTGGAAAGCTCTGACATATTTCTGGGAATACAGAAGTGCCCTGATCCTGAGAGATTAATTTACTTCAGATGAGACAACTGGTAAAAATTAAACACAATCTCAATCTTATGTCTTGATATTTAAATCACATCACACCATGACACCTCACACACACTAGACCAGCACTATCCAGTAGAGTCATGTACATGCCCAGGGCGATGCACATATTAAGAAAAGAAGACCTAAAAGAATACAAACTCTGACCTTAAGCTGACCTTGAGGCTCTGTGCAAGCTCGAAGTAGAGGCTAAATAAGAGTTTTCAAATGCCAGGCTGAGTATTAAAGCCAGGCCTGAATATGCAGAGTTCCTTGGGAAATACTTGAAAAATAATTGGTTCCATACATTTAAGAATATTTATACAGTTATTAGCCGACCACAAAGCTAGCAGAGCAGAGACTTCAGTGAACACACACAACAAACAACATAGAATTAGTTCAAAGAAGTCATTAAACAAACAAAAAAATAATAACAGCAAACAGCAGCAGCAACAAGGCTGGGGTGGGGGTGGGGATCTGATTTCCAGAGCTACCAAAAAAAATGTACATTTAACTGTTCATAGCATCATTATTTGCAATTAACAAAAAATGGATAAAACCCATATTTGCATCAACTGAATGAATAAATAAGTGTAGTATATCCATTCAATGGAATATTACTTGACAATAAAAAGAAATAAAGCACTTATGCATGTTAAAATATGGACAAAGCTAGAAATTATTATGCTAAGTGAAAGACGTTAAACACAAAAGTCCAGATATATATGATCCTATTTATATGAAATGTCCAAAATAGACAAATTCATAAAAACAGAAAGTTAATTAGTTGTTGCTAGGGGCCATGGAAAAGAAGCAATGGGAAATAAATGCTAATAGTTACTGAGTTTCATTTTGAAGTGATAAAAATGTTCAAAAATTGATTGTGGTGGTGGCTTCATAATTCTCTTAATATACCAAAAACCATTGAATTATATAACTTAAAAGAATGAATTGTATGGTATATGAATTATATCTTAAGATTTTGTTAAAAAGTGAAAGAAAGAAGGGAAGGAGGAATAAACTTCCAAACATCTAGAGAAATTGTATCACATGAGTAGTTATGATATTAATGACAGGTATGTAGCATGCCTGGCATCCAATCATTATCGACATACTGAAGACCAGAGGAAAAAGGCCTGGAAATTTGGTTGGGATACGTTATCATTCATAGCCCAGCTGGATGGAATGATATGATTAATTTATTCTAGCAATTTTATTTCTGTTGTCTTTTTGTGGGTGTTTTATCTGTTCTAGAGTTATGGCTCCTATCTTAGGGTGTTCTTCTCCAAGATCTTTCAACTATTTATCAACTTTCAGCTTTTTTGCACAATGGCTAAACACAGGTGTTTAGGAAAATAAGATGGCTATGGATAGGAGGAAAGGAAGCACATAGTTAAGAATGAAAACCTCAAGTTCATACAGATTGCAGTTTGGGAGTCACACTGCCACTCATCTTTGTGAATCTGGGCAAGTTACTTGACCTACTGTAACTTTAGTTTCCAAATCTAGAAGATAGAACTCAAAATAGTACCATGCCCTTTGTGTCATTATGAGAAATAGAGAAGAAAAGCTTATATGGGGCCTTGAGTGAGCAGATGGAGAAGGTGAGGTAATCTTGTAGATGGGATGGGCACCAGAACCAAGCACTGAGAGAAAGTGATGGTTAGGCAGATGGAAGAGGCATTGTTTGATTTAAGGGAATGGCGGGCAAAAGATAGCAGCAGTTGGACAATATCTGAAGAATTCCTGAAGCACCATACAACAGAAATAATCAGCTTACGGCAGCCACAAAAACCAGAGAGCACCAAAGCAAAGTCATAGCCAAACTTACCCCTGTCTCTGGCTTTCCCTGCCCTCTTACTCTCAGATCCTTTCAATTAAATCCCAAGAAGAAACTGAGAAACAAAAGTACTGACATTCTTCTTCAATGCAGAACCCCAGTTCTCAAAACACATGAACTGAGAAAGGAATGAGATTTAAATTTAAATAAACTTCAGAATGATGATTATTATATTGGACTGAATATTTTAATTAGTTATGAAACCATCTCACACTGTCTTCCCTTAATGAGATTAACTTAATAAGTTATAAGCACTGTCAAACATGTCATTTAAAGGATGAGAAAGAGAGTACATTTAATACCTTGAGATATGTGGCAGAGAGAAGAAATAAAATTATTGTCTACTTACACATTGCAAATTGTTCAAGGTAATGGAAGAGTACTCAGATCAGATAGATGATAGATGACAAGTAAATAAGTAGGTAGATTGATGATGATGATGATGATGATAATGATGATAATGATGATGATGATGATATAAATAGATGATAGATAAATAGATGATAGATAGATGATGATAGATAGATATAGATACATACATGCATACATGCATACATAGATGATAGATAAACAGATGGCATCAAGTATGGAGCCTAGCATGCCATAAGAACTCAGTAACTGCTAGTTCTCTCCTTCTCAATCTGTTTTCCTCTAGGCATTTGCTCAGAATGAAAGCTGAGTATAGCAGGTGCTCTGAGCCCAGTCTTAGCATGGTCTTAAGCCATAATAGAAATAGGCTTGTCCTGATAATTCCAGAAAAAGTCACCCATGTTCAGGACAAACTGAAAAACATGAAACTTGGTCCAGGTAGAGAGGGGCAGTTGAGCTTATGGAACACTAGTTTTCAGGGAATATTGAGATTTATTTGGCTAAGCTGTTTGGCTGAACAGAAATTGGAGAAAACTGAATCGGTAAGTTCCCCTACCCAGTTGATGCTGTCCCATGCTATCTGCCTCAGGAAGCAAGGGGTTAGAGGTCACCTAGGTGGGTAGTAAGTCACAGAATACTCAAGAGACCTCGAGATAAATAAATATGGTTTTATGGAGTATGTCAGACTACATCTAGAGAATTGGAGCTAGTAAGAGTTTGAGAGACAAGCTGCCAGGTATACCGAAAAATGCTCATGGAAAGATCCATCCAACTGATTTCTGATTTGAGAGCTCATCTGAATTTAGAAGAATAGAAAATTAGTTAGCACAAGATTGTATTTTTCAAAGCTGTGAATCAGATACATTTTCCCCCACCTTGGTGCTGGGACAGTGATTCTTCTTTGGAGTGGACTGAAGGCCAGAGATATATAGCTGCGTGCTGAGGCTTTATGCTATACCCTGGCTCACATGACTCAGGTCACATGACTCTCACCATCCCTCTCACCCATCTTCAGACCTGCACACCACTGCTGTCACCTGATACTTTCTAACAGAGACCTGTGCTGGCTGTGTCAGTGCAGACTAAGGACTCAATCACTTCATTTCCCAAGATGATATAGACTTGGGGCAGAAAACCTCAATCCGGCATCCTTCCTGCTGGGCATCTCGACCAGAGTATCTGGGCTCACCTTTCAGATATTTCCCTTTCCAGGCCAAGATTTTTTTAAATATTTTTTTTCCAGATAGTTTGATTTGTTTTGTTTCTTAATCTAAGAGCCAGAGGGACCATTTACACTTAAGCCTTCCTGCAGCTGATCACACCTTCCCCAAGTGTAGGTCTCTAATGACATCTACCAGATGTCTGTTCCCAAGTCAGGCTACAAGTCATGTCTGTCTCAGTGTCACAAGGTGATGGGAACTCCAGCCTTAGCATTAAGTGTGTGTGGCTTTCAAGGTGAGTAATTTGAGTATATAATCAGTCACACACAAGCTAATCTAAGTTTCTTCCTCCCCAAGATAGCATACTTATAACTGCTCTACCTAACACAGAAAGAAACACCAGACAACATGCTTTAAAGGGCTTCAGGACTCATAAAGAGCCACATCAATGTTTTTGCAGCTGGTGCTATTGTCTTCTGCACTTGGCCCTGGTAGCTCAACCTAAAATATTCATTCCACTCTTAGCACCAGCCATATCTTTATTACCTTTCTCTCTATTTAATAGGAACTTTGTCCTACCTCAAATCCATCCCTCCAGTTTGCTTCATTCTGGCACATATTTTCTGTTGTGTCCAGTACCTAAAGGCATCCATTATTTTTCGTATAGTTTGTTCTTGCTGTTTGTTTCTTTGATTTCTTTAATACTACTTATGTGTTAAGTTCTGCATTCAGTACTGGAGATAATTATACTACAGAGTGGTGAGTCTAATAATAAAGCTCAATACAGGGTGCTTTGGAGAAAGAGAGGATGCCTATCTATTCTGTCCTGTACTGTCCTTCACCCCATAACACTGCTCAAACACCAAGGAACAGTTTAATTGATTAGAGCAAGGTGGCAAATTTCTAATAAAGATGGTGAAGGGAACTTGCTACATTAAAATCTACCTTACCAAGTCCACTGGAATTCAGTGACTCTTGGAGAAATACTGCAAGTGTCAGACATCGTTAATGCCAAATGGAGACAAGACCATGCATGTACAAAATCCTAAAGGGGCTATTTTACACTTAACTATTCTCTAGCAAACCTACTAGAAGCTGTTAGAATGCCAGGTCTCATTTTCCAGTTTTAAGCGAGGGGGTGAACAAATAGCCCCTGACAACAGTTGATGAAACATAAGGAGAATCTCAGAAGGAATATTTATCATGCAAACCACAGCAAGTGGCCATGAATTCATGTTGCTTTCTCTTCAGACTGTAGTGGTAATTGAGTAAAGGAAGATGGATGGACACTCTCATTTGCTTCAGCAAAGCCTCAGAAATTATAGTGCTTCTTCAAAACCCTGGATCCTGTGATGTTGCTTGACTATAGAATTTTCTGGTAACACATGATTGTTTATCTTAAATGATTGGTGCTCCTTATGAACACAGCCTATGATTTAATTCTGTCATCCCAGACTTTATCACTATACTCGGCACAGAGCAGAACTCTGAAATTGCTTATTGAGTTTATTGTCTGAATTAATGTGGTATCGATGATGAGAAGCAATTGCTTTTCAAACTGAGGTCTACAATTTCTATGACAACTCTAAATACACAATGATTTAATTGTTTTGCTTTTGTTATAGAAGTAATATTAAAAGTGTAATACAATATTCAGGATTATTTCATGACCACCTTATGATAGAATTCTGACCCAAAATTCTTGAGTCCACATCAGTTCTTAAGATCCTACTTTTGCTTAGTGACACTTAGGCTACATGTGTGTGCTGAGCTCCATAATAAGGGATATGATCTTCTGAGGGAACAAGACTGTTGGAGATTTTAGTTCATACTTTTGGGATTTCAGTTCATGCTCTTGGCCTAGCCTATTCTTGATCTCCCCTTGATCGCCATCATTCCTTTCTGCCTGCCTATCAAGTGGACTCAAGCTCTAGTTTCAGAAGTAAAGCTTTCCCATTAGCAAATACAGTGGTAACTAAGCACAGTGGCACAGAATTTGCCATTGGCAGGTAAGCCTGGACATCTTTGTTGCCTGATGTCAAATAAGGGCACCATCTTTGTTTATAAGTGTTATCTCTTGCCTGACAGGACAATGGTTGTGCAATTAGGGACTGTTCTAAGTGACAGACTGCCAGTTCTGTAGAAACTATAAGTCTGACTCAAGTAATGAGATTTTGAAGTGGCAGGGATCAACAAACACAGATCATATGTATCATCTGACCTCTGATCACCAACCTCAGAACTCTGTTTTGGCCAGTATTCTGGAAGTTTTAGGCAGGCACCACAGTGATCATGAATTTAACAGCAAGGGAAAGGAACAATGGGTAGTGGAGTACTGAATCCACCTCAAGTAGGGACCAGCTCAGCCAGCATATATGGTATTTGCAGTCTTGATTAAAAATACTTTTGTTTTTCTACAGACCAATAAGTGGAAACTAAAAATTCATTGTAATCAAGACAGGAGATCAAATACTAAGATTTCAATCTAGCATTCATTAATATTAGCATGCAAGAATTGCTTGCTGGCAGAATTTTGATTAAGAATGGCGAATCATCATTTCTAACCAGCTAATAATGCTGTTATTAAAATAATTTAGTACAAAGTACTTGTAGGAAAGGCAATCTCTGCATTAGTATTATTGAAGTCAAAATATAAAAACAAATTAAATATAGAACAGAACCTGAGGCTACATCTTTCCTCTGTTAAAGCCAACACTGGCAATGTTGCTTTAGCAAAAATATAATTCGTAAGACATTAAATTAATTTTGCTAATTTGAATACTGATTTTGTGTTTTTGTATGTAATTCTTATATTTGTATTGGTTTTATAGTCCTATAAAAACTATAAGTAAGCTACAAGCAAAGTTTAAAGCTCTATTTTGTATACATTTAAGTAACTAACATAATTATAGAAGTTATTTCTGTCCATAAATAGTGTCAACAAGAATTTATTTTTTTCTCTAAAACAGTTCTCAACCCTGCTGACACATTAAAATTACTTGGAAGAGTGCATTTCTAGTGATTCTGACTTAATTGGCTTAAGACAAGGCACTGGACTCTAGATTATTTTTAATACCTAACACTCAGTCACCAATAAAAATAATTTTAAAAATAAGGATATATTGAAGATTCAAACAACATTATTTACCAAATTGGCATAAATAGCCTTTATAGAACATTGCACCTGACAAATGTGAACTTATTTCAATTGCACCTGAAATCTCCATTAAGGTAGATTACATGTTGGAATTTAAAAACAAATCTGAACAAATCATAAAATGATTGTAATATTTCATAATCAGCTTGACTGCAACATATTTACATTACAATTCAGTGACAATAGTATATCTTGATTCCTACTTTTAAAAAAGATCCAGTCCCGGTTCCCCCTTTCACTGTTGCCTTTTTTCTTTTCTGCACCCCCTTGGCTCTCATATGCTACTATGTGCTTTCTCTACTTGTTCCACATGAGCTTCTCTATGCTGCATTGTCTGTTGTGTGTTCCTATGAGAATAGAGATCCATCTCATACTCAGCACCTACTCACAGTGTTGGACAATGGCTGTTACATGGAAGATTCTCAAGAGTAGAGGTTGATGTTATTAATACCATGCACAAAACACTGATATTCTTCCTGCT
>NW_006442484.1:4495251-4537512 GCF_000325575.1 Pteropus alecto
CCTGCTGAAATTGCTTGAGGATAGATGGGATCCAGACACCTTTGATTCACTTTTCACTTTCCAAATACATCCTCTTTCAACACAACCCATGCAAATATACAAGCAGTACAAGCAGAGGCCACAGCGTGTAATTTCTCCATTCAGCAAGTATGCTGATGCAGAAAACCTGTAAAATATACTTTAGAAACAATGACTGCATTTCTGAATTTCTCTGGAGCAGCAATTTGCTAGTGTGCCAATGTCATCGATGACTCAAGATATTGACTTGAAGGGCAAAAATGAACATTGTCCTACTATCTATGTAAAGGGGAAATAGGCTTGGATTCCCTTAGGAAAGGTTCTTTCCCCCAGGAATGGAATGAAGATACCTACAAGATACATCAGGACTGTCTTTGTATACATTTAAAAGCTTAAAAGCTTGTGAAGTAATGTGATCCCTGGCCACTTAGTATGAGTTGAGCAATGATATGCCATCTAAGAAAGGCAGAAAGACCATACAGCCTGGTGGCTGGGAATAAAAGTCACCAGCCATATTTCAGAATAAGGGCTCTAGCCTAAGTCTCAGCCTTGACTGCACATTAGAGTTAGACCAATTAAATGAGAATTTATAGGGGTGGAACCCAGGATTACTAATTTTTGAAGTTCCCTCAAACTATTTCAATATAAAACCAAATTTAAGAATTACTGATTACAGTGATAGGGATATTCCATAATTTTCAGGCCTCGTTGCACCTACATTATCTGGCAAAATCTCCAACACTCCACGTGGTAGTTAATTTTATGTGTCAATTTGACTGGACCATGGGGTACCCAGATTCTTTATTAAACATTGTCTGGGTGTGTCTATGAGTATATTTCTGGATAAGACTAACATTTATATCAGTGGACTGAGTAAAACAGACTGCCTTCCCTCATGTGGATGGGCCTCATCCAGTCAGCTAAAGGCCTGACTAGAACAAAAAGGCTGACTCTCTCATGAGTAAGAGGGAACTCCTCCTGCCTGACCACTTTGAGTTGGGACATCATCTCTTTTCCTGCCTTCTGACACAAATGGAAATATCAGCTCTTTTGGGGGCTTGATGTTCAGACAGGAACCTAGACCAGTGGGTCTATAAGTCTCCAGATTGCTGAGTGCAGATCTGGGGACTTGTCAGCTTCCATAATTGTGAGAGCTAATTCCTGATAATAAATCTCTCTTTCTCTCTCTCTCACACACACACATGTATATACACACATATATTGCATATATATTTATGAATCTTTTGTATATCTATAGAAATATTTTATATACATTTAGGGATCTTTTGTATACATGTGAATCTTTTATATATATATATATAGGAATCTTTTATATACATTTAGGAATCTTTTATAAACATATAGGAATCTTTTGTATTCATGAAGGAATCTTTTTATATATATGGGAATCTTTTATATACTTGCAGAAATATTTTTAATACATATAGGAATATTTTATATACATACAGGAATCTTTTATATACATATAGGGATCTTTTATATATGTATATATACAAGAATCTTTTTTATTTATACAGGAGTATTTTGGGGTGGGACCAAGGCATCTTCATGGTTCTGTTTCTTTGTAGGAGAACCGTGACTAATACACCACTGGTGCCTTGGTCTCCCCTTCAAATATTCAGTTTCAACTGGAAATGCATGACCCAAGACCTTTGTTGTTTGTTGTTGTTGTTATTGTTGTTGTTATATAGGTCTAATAAGGCCAGACCTTGCTGTTTTAAACACAATTGAATAATTTCAGGCAAGTTAGTTAATCTTGTCAAAGTTAGTTATCATGTTAGTATATAAGATGAGAATAACTATACTACTTTATGAAGTTACTGTGAATTTTGAATAGTAAAAGGTACAGTGCTTGGCACATAGATAACAGAGAACATTAATTTTCACATGTGTGGGCAATCACAAAATATTTTTATAATAAACACTCAATATTTATTTTAAATACAACTAAAAAATATTTCCAAATCATCAATAATTTAATTCCCTTCAGGGTACATTTGAGACCTATATGAGTCACAGACACATCATTCTCTTAATTCGCCCCATAACAATATGTACTTATTTTTGCTTCTCTTTCCATTCATGATAGAAGCATTGGCCCAGTACAGATAGGCATTGGCCCAACAAACTGGACTTGCTTAACGTTTTTTTGCCTGTTTCTAATTTCTTCTAGTTAATCACCTTTTTAAAGCACTGAGCGTCTGAGTATCTTTCAGTCTCAACTCTGCTCATTTCAGAGAAACAAGTAGTGATAGCAAACAGTTATCAAGTGACACTTGAGACAGGGTTTTACCAAACACCACTTGTTGAATATACTTGGTCTGAATTTTAAATCTGTGTTTCTCATGCATACTGTTATACTGTCGTTTGAAATTTGAAATTCCTTAAGCAATACATTTGACCTTAAACATTGCAATATTTTAAAGAACTTCATAGGCTATAGGGTCTTTCTTTTTATCTATCCCATTTTTGTGACCTTTAAAACATTTGCAAACGAGCTTCTGTGTAAAAACGTGCTAACATGTTTATAGGCATAAATTAATGGGTGTTTAAGAAATATTTTCTATAACAATTATTTTGGGTTACTTAAATATCATTTTTGTTTTAAAAGATTTCTTTACTTGAATCTGAAACCTTGGTAATAGCAGATAACTCAAACAGTCTAAGCAGCAAGTATGATGCTGTTATAATTATCTGAATATGTTAACATTTAGGAAACAGTCAGGCGCATTACTGGCCTTTAGAAAAATAGAATGCTTCATGGAGACACTAATTAATCAATAAAATCCTAATTGGATTCTATTAAATATTGGAAATGACATTTCAATTTAAATATTACATGTACAACCTGACCCATTTCCAATCAGCAATAAAAGGGAATCTGGGTGGTATTCAAATTATAATCATGAATGCTACACCCCCTTCATTTTGCTTAATATTATCACAATTAAAGAGAACAAAGTAAGGAATGAATCCAACAAGTCCTCCTGCACAGATGACTCATTTTTTGGATGTTGAGGACTTCAACTTTATACAAAACTGTCTTTTAAAGAACATCTCAGGAATTACAAAGCCTGAGATGATATTTATTCTCTAGTAACTGCATGTGTATCTGAAACCAGTGTCTCCTTCTGTAAGAGGGGATAGCAGCAGCCAATTTCAGGAGTGTGTTGAAGATCAGAATTGATGTACATGAGGATCCAGCTGGGTCTGTACACACTGGAGTCCTGCAGAACATGGCAGATCTATTCCAGAATGCTGAGGTCTGCACTAATGGAATCTTAAGAAAAAACACTGAGTTCGTCAAATCTTAACTGTAATTTTCAGTGAAGGAAACCTTTTTACGGCAGTCTCCAAAGATGATGTTTCAATCTCTGCTTGAACATCTTTATAGCTTCAGAATTGAATTCTTCATGAGGTACCATAGTTTCATTGTTAGCATTGTTAGAACATTCAAAAATTGTCCTTCTTATTGACTCCCATTGGACCTAGTTTTACCATCGGCAATAACATAAACCATATTGGAATACTCTTCTATATGAATTGTTCAGAAAATATAGCCAAGTTCTTGATAGCACAGACTTTGGAGCTAGATGGCCTTAGTTCAAATCTTCACCCTATTATTGACTAGCTGTGTGACCTTGGACTGATTAATCTCTCCTATGCTTTAATTGTTGCATCATTAAATGCAATAATAATTCCTATCTCTTACACATGTTGTGAATGTTAGCTATGATTACATTCTATTAATTTCATTTTCTTTACCATACTCTCTAACACTCCTTGTAAGACATGATATACAAGATGTTTCCCAGCTCAATTTTGCCTGTATATCAGCATAAACACCAAAATCTTTGTTAAATTGACCATTTTGATGCACATCTTTTTAAGATGAATTACACCTTTCCAGATCGGTGTGACAACAAAATCTCTGTCTTTTCTACTGTATGAGTAAGTAAACAGAAGTTTAGAAAGGTGAGGTAAGAAAATTTGCTCACAATCACCTAGCTTGTATGTGGTTGGCTAGAGATTACAACAAGCTGCAGATGCCACAGCCAGGCGCTTAAGGACTTTGCTATAGTCTCTGCAGCATTAGCCACAGTAAACAAAGAAAGAAAACCAGAAGGAATGAAACCAGAGAAGTAGGAAGCAGAGACTTTGGTTTTAGAACTGGCCACTGTGAAGAATAACAGTGCAAACCAGGTCCAATGGGCAACACTAAATGACTTGATCTGGTAGCCAGAATGTTTAGACAGAAATACTCAGCAGTAAGGCAGGAGACTGATGTTAACTTCTCTGGGGAAAGGCAAGATTTGATTGTAGACCTTGTGCTATGATACAAACATTCAAATAGTTAAGATTTTGGATAGAGTGGACAATATGACTGAAAATATATTTGAGATGGTGCTAGGTCTTATGATGACCTTCAAATCATATGTAATTAACCACCCTTGTTTTTACTTTTCATGTTATTTATAGAACTATTCCTGATTCTTAGTTGCTGCTTCCTAAAACTTATTCCAAAAACATAGCCCATAAGGAAGGAAGATTCTAAGATTGGACATCAAGACAATGTAGACTGACTGCTCTGAAGATCCAGAATGTTATCTTTAACTATTTCCCTAACATCAAAAGATCAGAAAATAACTGAAATAGGTCCTAGATTCAAATTTTTTTGTTCCAAATCCCATGTTCTTTTGGCAATGGTTTTATGATGTAAATTAAGCAAAGGTCCCAATATCAAAATTATTTTATTATCTAAAATTTTCCTATTATAAGATAAAATTTTAATAATTTGGTCATATACTTTCTATATTTCAAATAAATCATAATATAAAAAGCCATTAAATACTGTATGATTTCATTTACATAAAATATTCAGAAATATCCAGAATAGGAACATTCATTGTAACAGAAGAAAGATCAGTAGTTATCAGTGGCATGGGGGAGTGGGGAATGGGGAATGAGTGTTTAATGAGCACTGGGTTTACTTTTGGGGTTATAAAAATGTTCTTGGACTAGATGTGGTGATGGCTGCATAACATTGAAAATTTACTAAATGTCATTAATGATAAGTTTTATGTTATGTGTATTTTACCACCAAATAAAAATTACAAAATATAATTTTAGAAATATTTTATTCTATGGAAGTTAATAAGATTTCATGGAAAGGGGGAAAATATTGAAGACAGAAACAGACTCCTCTTGACATGATCCTTGCTTTACCACTTACTAGCTATATGACCTTGGACAGGAGGCCAGGTTCCTCTGAACTTCATGTACCATATAAGCTTTTTGTAGAATCAGCTAATTCAGATCAAATACCCTAAATAGTAGTTGGTGTATTGTAGAGGCTTAGTAATAGGAATAGCCACATAGTCATGGTTCTCTAAGGTGATATAATTGGTAAAAGGATAGTAATTTAGAGGTTGGCTTTATTGTAAAGAAATTTGCTGATAATGTGCAGCAGTGATTCCCAGGAGCTTGGTTCTGATGTATTCCTATTAGTCCACCAAATTTTAGTCTTTCATTTTTTCCTTAGCTGGAATTCAGTGCAAAGAATATTTTGACATTTAAATAAAACCAATAAAGGAAAACATTATCTACCCAAATTATTGAGCTTCTGAGGATGATATCAATATTCCTCCTTGAAAAAAATTAAGCTGTAGCATAAAAGATCAAGTTGGCATGGACAAAATATAAAGAATTAAACTAACAGAGAAAACTATATTTCTGATATAAATTTATTTACCAACATTTCTTCAAAGTGCTTTTTATCTTGGCAAAAACATATGAAACAATAACAGGTGAAAATATAGCTTTTAATATATAAGCTAACATGTTCAGCATTTACTGTGCTTCCAACACTGTCCTAGACACATACACACATTTTAGTTACTATCGTCATCATCCCATTTGAAGATGAGAAACTGAGGCAATTTGAGTCATTACTTCCCATTGTTACACATATAATAAGAAGCTAAACAAGGATTATAAATTGAGGTCATCTGCCTCCAGGGACTTTGGTTTTAACTACCACAAATAGCTACCTCTCTAAGCATTATTTATATCTAAGTTTAGTATTGCCTGAAGCATTTTTAACTTATAAGTTTATTTATTGATTCTTATAAAATGTAAGATATAAACAGAATTTTATACAATATTATACAGTTAACTTATTCATAGCCATCTACACTAAATCATGAATATTTTTCTTTACATCTGTGCTAATTTCTAACTTCCTAAGTTAAAAATTTATGAAAAGTTTTGTTGTGGACAATAGGAATAGCACATTAGGTGTTTAGGATCCTATTCATGACTTTTTCTCCTAGAGATTCTGGGGTTCTGTTTCATGGAGAAAAGCAAACAAAGATTAGAAGCTTATTGAGAAATGAAATATTTTTTTAATAATCTTGGGAGAGCCCTGAAATCTTCCCAAAAGGCAAAATGTACCATTTAGGATGTTATTGTATACAATTGCAGAATACACTACTAAAAGTGGCTTAAATGGTAGGAATTTTACTCTCTTATATAACAAGCCATCTAGAGTGAGGCTACACTTGGGTAGGTACAGAGTTGTAGAGGTTCAATACTGTCTTCTGGGACCTAAGCAGTTTCCTTTCTGCCTCTGCCATAATTTTCAATGCATTGGTTTTCTTTTCTTTTCTTTTTCTTTTTTTCTTTTTGGAATTGAATGTTTTTATTTTATTTATTTATTCACTTATTTATATTAAAATTATTAGGGCAACATTGGTTAATAAAACCAAATAAGTTTCAACTGTACAATTCAACAAGATGCCATATATATATGTAGTGTTATGTACTCATCATCTAAAGTTAGATTTCCTTCCATCACCAAATATTTGACCCCTTTTACTTCCACCTATTTCCACCCTTCCCCTTCCCCTTTGGTAACCACTAATCCATTGCCCGTGTCCATTAGTCTCTGTTTATTTGTCATGTTTGTTTGTTGTTTTCAATATTATATTCTACAAGTGAGTGATATCATATGGTTTTCAACTTTTTCTGTCTGATTTCGCTTAGCATTACTATCTCAAAATCTATGCATGTTGTCACATATAGCAATATTTCATCTTTTCTTATGGCTGAGTAATATTCCATTGTATAGATGTACCACATCTTTATCAAATCATCTATCATAGGACAGTTCGGTTGCTTCCATGTCCTGGCTACTGTGAATAATGCTGCTATGAATATTGGGGGGAATACATCTTTGCAGATAAATATTTTCAGGTTTTTTGGGTAAATACCCAGAATAGATATTGTTAGGTATCATAGGTCTATTCTCAGTATTTTGAAGAACCTCCATACTGCTTTCCATAGTGGTTGTACTAGTATACATTCCCACCAGCAGTGTATGAGGGTTTCTTTTTGCCCACAACCTCTCCAACATTTGTTATTACTTGTCTTGTTGTTGATAGCCATTCTAACAGGTATGAAGTGATATCTCATTGTGGTTTTGATTTGTATTTTCCTAATAGCTAGTGAAGTTAAACATTTTTCATATGTCTGTTGGCCATTTGTATGTCTTCTTGGGAGAAGTGTCTGTTCAGGTTTCATTTTGAGATGTGTTGCTTCCTGGCTGCAGGATGACAATGTCACCTTCAAAGATCACATGCTAACTCAATTGTGCACAAAGACTAAAGCTTAAAAGAAGCAGATAATGGCTTTCTTCAAGAATCTCTTTACTTTTATTTAAGAAAAATATCATTTCCAGAAACCTTGAAAAAGGCCTTTTTTCCTTGTTGACCAGAACTGGGTTTCGTGGTTACCCTCCGCTGCAAGGAAACTGAGAATGAGAAGAAACAGAATTATAAGCTTCTACAATAAGAGGCATTCTGTTAGTAAGAAGTGTGAAGATGTTTTTAAATGTAGGTTTGATAAGGAAGCCAACATATCGGGAGATGATTGCCATTAAAAATATAGGTTGTTACAATTTCCAAGAGAAGTGTGTTAAACTATGCAGGGCCACAGAGGGAAGCACCAGGGTGGTCAGGAGGCACAGGGAGTGAGGGGGAAATGTGGGAAAGGCAAGGCAAGCTAAACAGGCTTAGGAAAGGCTAGTTTGAAAATGTCAGCATATTCTGGGTCATAGAAGCTGTCTCTAGTTGTATAAAACCTGGCCCTGGGGTGATTAGGGGAATAATGCCACAGAGTGTAAGAGCCCCCAAAAAGAAGGTGGGAAGTAAAACTTATAACTCTGTATTGGTTAGTTTGCATATGAAAGGTGCATCCCTTGGCAAATTGCTTGTTATCTCTATGAATTTACCTATCCCTAAGAGGGGCAATCAAATGCCAGAATATTAAGAATGCAGAAAATAAAACTTCCCAACAGTGACTAGCTCAAGACCAGATGATTTACTGGTAAATTCTACCAGATATTTGAAGAAAAATTAATGCAAATCTTTCTCCAAGTCTTGAAAAGATTAAAAAGGAGGGAACATTTCCAAACTCACTTTATGAGGCCAGAATTACCCTAATACCAAAGCCAGATAAGGAAAGTAGGAGAAAAGAGAACTACAGGCCAATATTTCTGATAAGCATAGATGCAAATATTCTCAACAAAATTCCAGCAAACTAAATTCAACAGCACATTAAAAGGATCATACACCACAATGATATGATATTTATCACTGAGATACAAGGATGGTTCAACATTCACAAATCAGTAAATGTGATACACCATATTAATAGAATAGATAAAAATTATGTGATTCTCTCAATACATGCATTAAAAGCATTTAACAACATTCAGCACCCTTACATGATAAACGATCTCAACAAATTGGGTATAGAAGGAACGTAAATCAACATAATATAGGCCATATATGACAAACCCACAGCTAACATCATACTCTATAGTGAAAAGCTAAATGCTTTTCCTCTAAAATCAAGAATAAAACAGAGCCCACTATCACCACTACCACTCAGCATAGTCCTAGAAGGCCTAGCCAGGGCAATTAGGTACGAAAATAAAAATAAAATAAAAGACAATTAAATTAAAAAGAAAGAAGTAAAATTGTCACTATTTGCAGATGACATAACCTGGTCTATAGAAAACCCTAGAAACTCCACCAATAAACTGTCAGAAGTAATAACTGAGTCTGAAACCTTGGCACATTAATGGCCTTTAGAAAAATAGAATTTGGTAAATAAATGAATTTAGTAAAATTACAGTATACAAAATCAACATTCAAAAATCCTTTTCATTTTTATACATTAACAATGAAATAACCCAAAAGAATAAATAACCTCATTTACAGTATCATCAAAAAGAATAAAATACTTATGATTCAATTCACTGAAGGAGGTGAAAGATTGGTACAATAAAAACTAGAAAACTGTGATGAAAGAAATTAAAGAAGAAAAAATAAGTAGAAAGAGGCTCCATATTCATGGATCAAATGAATTAATATTGCTAAAATGTATATTATACCCCAAAACAATGACAGATTCAATAAAAGCTCGACCAAGATCCCCCTAATATTTTTCACAGAAATAAAAAAAAAAAAACTAAAATTTATATTGAAGCACACCACAAAACCCAAAAGTCAAAGCAATTCTGAGAAAAAGAACAAAGCCGGGGGCATCACACTTCATGATTTCAAACTATACTATGCCAGTACCAAACAGTGTGGTACTGACATAAAAACCAACAAATAAAGAAATAGAATGGAATAGCCCAGAAATAAATCTATGCATATACAGTCAACTAATATTTGACAAGGCAACCAAGAATATTCAATGGGGAAAAGATGGTCTTTTTAATAAAGAATTGGGGAAACTAGATATTTACATGCAAAATAATGAAATTAGATCCCTATCTTACACCACTCACAAAAAAAAAAAAAAATTAACTCAGAATGAATTAAAGACTTAACCATAAGGAGATCTGAAAACATAAAACTCCTAAGAGAAAACATTGAAGGAAAGCTCCTTGACATTGATTTCAGCAACAATTTTTTAGATATGACACCAAAAGCACAAGCAACAAAGGCAAAAATAAACAAGTCAAACTATATCAGACTAAAAGCTTCTGCACAGCCAAAGAAACAACCAACCAAATGAAGAAGCATACTACAGAATGGCAGAAAATATTTACAAGTCATGTATCAGATACAGAATTGATATTGAAAACATATAAGGAACTCATACAACTCAATAGTAAAAAATAATAATAATTTGATTTTAAAATGGGCAGAGGATATGAATAAATATTTTTCCAAAGAACATATAAATGGCCTACAGGTATATGTAAAGGTGCTCAACATCACTAATCATCAGGGAAATGAAAATCAACACAATGAGATATCACTACATGCCTATTAGAATGGCTTTTATTAAAAGATGACAAGATAATAAGTGCTGGTGAGGATGTAGAGAAAAGGGAACTCCTATGCACTGTTGGTGAAAATGTAAGTTGATACAGCCATTATGGAATACAATATAAGGATTCCTCAAAAAATTAAAAATAGAGCTACCATATGATCCAACAATCCCACTTCTGGGTATATATCTGAAAGAAATGAAATGACTATCTAAAAAAGGTAACCACTCTCATATTTAATGAAGCATTATTCACAATAGCCATGATAAGGAAACAGCCTAAGTGTCCATTGACAGGTGACTGAATAAAGAAACTCTAATATTATATAACAGAATGTTATTGAGCCATAAAAAAAAGAAAAAGAAGAAACCCTGCTCTTTACAACAGCATGGATGAAACTTGAGGGCACTATGGTAAGTGTAGTAATCAGACAGAGGAAGACAAATATTGTATATCACGTATATGTGGAATCTTAAAAAAAAAAAAGAAATTACTCTTATAGAAACAGAGATTAGAACGGTGATTGCTAGGGGCCAAAGGCTAAAGGATAGGGGACATGGAAAGATGTTGGTCAAAGGGTAAGACTTCCAGTTATAAGATAAGTAAGTTATAGGATCTATTATTCAACATAATGACCATAGTCAACAACATTTATCATGTACTAGAAACTTTTTAAAAGAGTAGATCTTAAAAGTTCTCACCACAAAGAAAAAAAATGCAATTATGTGAAGTTACAGATGTGTTAACTAACCTTATTATGGTAACAATTTTAGTACATACAAAATCATCATAGTGTGCACCTTAAGCTTACACAATGTCATATGTAAATTATATCTCAATAAGCCTGGGGAAAAATACAGAAAATTAAGAAAGTTTTGTTAATACAGAGAAAAACTGCTTTTTTTAATCTAGTAATCTGTGTTAAAAATTTTAGGTCTTAGGTTAATGTGGAACTTTCTACTTACTCTCCAAGTCTAAATCTAGAATGCCTATGACTACCTCGTGAAGCCAAGAAAATAGCAATAACAAGTTGTTACCTTCAGAGGGAGCTTGGCTGGCTTGGTTTGCATACAAATTGCAGAGAGAGGTCAGAGATATAGCACCAGTGTCTTCCCTTGTCAATTTGGAGACTCGTCCTAGCTGTGCTCTTCAAAAAGTGACAGAAAGCCAAAAGTGCCCTTTGTACCTAAGCATCAGATGTGAAAAGAGGAAGTATAGAGCCCAATTTCTGTCATGAGGGCAGGGACACTTAATGGGATCCAAACAATGGCCTGGATTCTGATCAATCAAAATAGTTTTATCTTTTCCCTGGAGAGAATTCAATCAAAGCATGAAGAAAGTTTGGGAGGCCGGCAGAAGAAAGAGAAGCATTGTCCCCCCAGAACAGTACTCCTGGCTGGAATTACTCCTTTTAACTGATTGATATCAAGTGTGGGTGAGTTCTGCTAATCCTCCTCTGTGTGCACCTGTTTGCCTCACCTCATTTAAATTAGAGAAAAAGCATCCCAGAACAGTTATTACTGTTCTCTGAAGAAAGTTCCTGGTCTTTACTTACACAAATGAGCAAAGTTCATTTTCAAATTAAGTCTCCCTCGATTGATTTCTATGGGACCTTATATCTTTCATTATGCTCTAAAAATTGTTGGCTGCTTGCATTTTTATGCTCTGAAACTATGTTATGATCGCCTGCTTGGCTTGTTCTCTCTCTAGTCTTTAGTTCTCTCTATAGTCTGAGTTTTTGGTCTCTGTATCAATGAGGACAGTTGAGATTAGGGATGCAAATTACAAGGAACTCCTTTTTAAAAAGTACTTTTGGCTGATGTCTGAGCAGAAAATTAATCTGTACCTCCTTGAGTTGAGCCATAACACATCCTGTATGATACCATAAAGTATCATCTTCCAGGCTCCCAAAAGTAAATGAGGGGCATTAACAATTAATCACTGCAGGCCCACACTAGCACTGAAGCACTGATGATACAAAGTTAGAAATGAGATGTAACTGCTTTTCCAAGAATTTAGTCTACGAAGAGTCACACACAAGTACGTAAGTGTGGTGAATTATGAATTAGAGATTTGAATAAAGTAGAAGAGAGGCTAAAGAAAGCGATAGATCCAGTTTGAGAGTTCAAAGTAACCATCAGTTTTCTGTATTTCCTTTACCTCAGGTTGATAGTGGTGACTGGTCATCTACCAATCCTTTCTGTATGGTATGAAAGGTAGAAAGTCCCTTAAGTTATAAATTTCCAACCCAAACTTCTCCAAAATATTGCTCAAAAAAAAACAATAATAGATATAGGTTTTGGTGAGAGAGGCTGATCCAGAATCCAAGCTGCGGAAGCCAATACTTTACTTTTTTAAAAGATTATCTGTACTTTTACCTTATTTTATTTATTTATTTGTTTGTTTGTTTGTTTGTTTGTTTGTTTAATGGATGTAGTTAGGTAAGTTGATGGGGTAGATAAGGAACACTTCTCTAAAAGACAAAGTGACAGGCCACTGAATGAATATGTGAGACTATCTCTGTCTCAATGCCTATGGAAATAAAAGTGTTAAAAAACATATCTTTCAAGAAGACTCCTCTAGATAACTTCCCATATTATGCTTGCTCCTCTGTACTTTGTCTTTGCCACACAAACTAGAAGCATTTTAATGTAGCCCTATTGTTCCAAACAAGCACTTGGAGCCCTGGGAGAGCCTCAGACAGCTCATCATGAGAACCTGTGCCCACTGGGCCATTCTGGAGCTGTTCTAGGGGTTGCCACAAGCTATCGTTATTGGACTGGAAACTTTGAAATGTACCTATATTTGGCAAAGAAAAGCTAGTAAAAGAAGCAAAGTCATTTGGAGGAACACATGGGGAAAGGTCATGAAGAAAAAGAAACAGAATTAGTTTAACTTTACCTAGTGGCATACATTAGTATGAAATTAATTTTAGGAATTACTAAAAGTATCTATACTTGACCCCCTTCTCCCTGTTCTTGAATAAGATTAAAAAGAAGATTCAAGCTGCTTAAAACATCTAACATTGTCATTTACAATATGTTCATCTAGAGGGAAAAACATTTTCATGTAAAATTTAATGTTAAGAGCAAAGCTAGATAAAATAATTTTGAGTTCTATAATTTCTCTTCTTTAGAGAATATATAAAATATCATCTCAAAAAAATCATCTCACCATATATGTCAAGTTAATGCTACAAAGAAATTACTAAATAAAAAAATAATTTTTAATTTTTTAAGAGATCTCCATACTGTTTTCCGTAGTGGCTATGCCAATTTGCAATCTCACATAGAGTACATGAGGGTTCCCTTTTCTCCACATCCTCACTAACACTTGTTTGCTGATTTCTTGATGATACCCATTCTAAGAAGTTTGAGGTGATATTTCATTGCGGTTTTAATTTGCATTTATCTTATAATTAGTGACATTGAGCATCTTTTCATATATCTATTGGCCATCCATGTGTCCTCTTTGGAGAAATGTCTTCTGATCCTCTGCTCATTTTTTAATTGGATTGTTTGGTTCTTGGTGTTGAGTTGAATGAGTTCTTTACAAATTTTAGATATTAATCCTTATTAGATATATCACAGGCAAATATTTTCTCCCATTCAGTAGGTGGTCTTTTCATTTTTTTGATGGTTTCCTTTGCTGTTCAATAACTTTTTAAATTTACAATAGCCAAGACATGGAAGCAATCTAAGTGCCCATCGATAGACAATTGGATAAAGAAGATGTGGTACAGAGATGCGATGGAATATAAGTCAGCCATGAAAAATGAAATCTTATCATTTGCGACATAGATGGACCTAGATGATATTATGCTAAGTAAAATAAGTTAGTCAGAGAAAGACAAATACCATATGATCTCGCTTATATGTGGAATCTAAAAAACAAAATAAACAAAACAGAAACAGACTCATAAATACAAGAACAAACAGATAATTGCCAGATAGGAGGGGAATTGGGAGCTAGGTGAAAAAGTGGAAGGAATTAAGAAGTACAAATTGGTAGCTGTACAATAATCATGGGGTTGTAAAGTATAGCATAGAGAATGTAGTTAATAATATTGTAATAACCATGTATAGTGCCAGGTGGGTACTAGACTAATTGGGGAGAACACTTCATAAATTACATAAATGTCTAATCTCTATGCTGTAAACCTAGAACTAATATAAAACAATATTGAATGACGATTATAATTTAAAAATAAAAAAAAACTAATAAAAAGGAAACACACAGGTTATCTCTGAGAGTTGGGGTTCAAGTGTAACTTTTCTTTCCCTGTAATTTTCAATTTTTTATAAATTATCTAAAATTATCGTTTAATTTTTGTTAGCATAAAAACCTAACAAAAATAAATTTCATTTATTTAAAAGAGAAAAAAAATTAAACCTGAATTATTTTAGCTCATAATGAAAACATCTGGCATTTGTATAGGTTTTTACAATACTTCTTAAATGTATTTCTCAGACCAACAGCATCACCATCACCAAGCTGCTTTTTGAGAACTCAGATTCCTGAACAACTCATTCAGAATTTCTGCAAGTGCTACTTTGGAGTTCATATTTACCATCTCTGGGTGTGCATTAATTCTCTATTGATACTTTAACACATTACTACAAATCTAGTGGCTTAAAACAACTCAAGTATATTTTCATACTGTCTGGAATCAACTTCACTGAGCTATAATCTATGTATCAGAGTCTTCTGTAGGTTCAAGCAGAGAATCTGTGTCCTTGTTTTTTATAGCTTCTGGAGACAGCCTCCATTTCCTCACTAATTATACTTTCCTTCCATCACTCCAGTTTCTGGCTTCTGTTGTCACATCCACTTTCTCTGATCTCTTGCATCCTATTTTTAAGGACCCTGTGATTACATAGGGCCCATCTGGAGAATGCAAAATGGAAGAGCTAAAGGACCCAAAGGCTTTCCACTGAGGTTATGTGTATGGTGCATGTATTCTATATGCAGCAAACTTGTACAGTAGCTACACTGTCTTATGCCACCTAGAGTACAGATACCAGCATCCTTCCTATTATTAGAGGATATCAAAGTCCTGAGTGGGGGTTAAAATTTCGATAACACCAACATGATTAATTACATTGCTTAATCACGTAAGAGTGTTTAATTAAATGTCTTAGTTGCTCAGTCAATTTCTGAGCATTTATTAAATGCAAGGCACTCTGCTAAGGCTCTGCGACATCTGAATTTATCCAGTCTTCAAGATTTGTACCTGAAGAAAGCAGCAGCTGCTCCTATTTCCTCCTGGTAACCACCAATTAAACTCCCTGGAGGCAGTAGTGGGTGATAGAGGGAGAAACAACTGGCAAGTTAGGAGCCTGCCTTTGGTGCCAACTCAGAGACCCACAGGCCACCTGACTTGGAGGAAGAGGACGACTCTCTCTGATCTCTAGTCTTTTAGTATATATCAAACTAGATCTTTCTCTCCTAGGGCTAGCATTTCCAGATTCTATCATACTGTGCTCAGACATTCAGAAAATCAACAATATGAAGAGATAACACTGGTTGACATTGGAGGATCCTCATGCAAAATCACCAAAAAGTTCCTGAAAAACCTAACAGCCATGTCATGCCCTCCTCCCCAAAGGATCAGAATTCTAGAGACAAACCATTGTTGGACAGGAAATTATCCAACAAAGGATTCTGAACTTCTTCCTGTAACAAAGACATATAGGGGAATATATGACAAGCTCCCTTTTATTGATAATTTGTTCTTTAAAGATAGCCAGAGAAAGTTGTGATGAGATTGTAGACCAGAGCAGGGTATAACTTTACCTGGAAATCTTGCCCTGAGAGAAATTGATATAAATAAATCTTTTCACCTTTGGCTTCTTAAGGAAGTTTCTCAGGGCTTGGCTGTGTTTCCTGAGTTATAGGCCGCTCTTGGTCTCTGCCCTTCTCACCAGGTTAATTGTGCCATTCCTGTGACAAGGATAGTTTGATTAATTGACACCAACCCTCTTTAGGTTGAGGCTGAGGCAGCGCTAGCAATCTCTAGCTTTTGTTTGATGCAATGTCTTTGATGTACCTGCCTCTGTCTTATTATGATATGCAATACACAAATCAGCACACTTGTTGTCCCAGAAAAAACAGTTCCCCTGACTATTGGCCAGATCCAGGGCCGATAACAAAGCCCTCATTCATTGGATGAGAGCAGAGCCCAGGAGCAGCCTACACAGCTCTGGTTTTCTTTGTATGTCTCTGTAACCTGACTATTCCCATTAGTAATCTTGCTCATTTCCCTTATCTGGATCTGTAGTCCCTGTGTTTAAAAATAGCAGCATTTCTGTAGCTGACCAGAAATGTTTTGCTCAAGTTGGTTATCACAGAGATAAGATCATTTATATCTCTTCTTCAAGAAACGAAAACATTCAAAACTTAGTATAAATTTATAGTAATCAAAGTAGTGTGATACTGGATAAAGACAGACATGAAAACCTATGAAACAGAATGAAGAACCCAGAAATCAATCCTTGCATACTTAGCCAAATTATTTTCTGCAAGGGGGCCAAGACCATTCGATGGAGAAAGGACAGTATTTTACACAAATTATTTTGGGAAAACTGTATATTCACAAGTAAAAATTGGAGTTGGACCCTTACCTTACACTATAAACAAAAATTAACTCAAAATCCATCAAAGGCCCAAATGTAAGAGCTAAAGCTATAAAACTCTGAGAAGAAACATAAGGGAAGAGCTTCATGACAATGAAGTTTGACATCAAAAGAAGAGATAATAATAAAAAAAAATGGATGAACTGGATTTCATCAAAACTAAAAACGTTTGTGCATCAAAAGACACTATCGACATAGTAAAATGACAACTTATGGAATGGGACAAAATATTTGCAAATCATGTATTCTATATGAGATTGATAGCCAAAATATAGGACTAATAAAATAAAGGACTCCTACAACTCAACAACAAAAAGCAATTCTATTAGAAATATAGTTTTACTGTATGAAAAATTTTTAATAAATGTAAAATATATATTGTATGTCATTCTATTATTGAAGAATTTTTTTATTTCTTATCTTTTACTAAATGAAATTTAAACTTGAAGACAACTTTTCCTCTTTCATCTTTTGTAGCTTTTCTTAGCATTTAATCATCAACAGGCAGTTAATAAATATTCATGCGATTTATGCCTCAGATTTTACATTTATGTCTTAACAAATAAAAATACTTTTTTTTCATTTCCTTGTTAAGAAATTCATTTTTTTCTGCCTTAAAAATTTTCTAACTTCTCTCAGGAAAGCATCATCTACCAATATTTTTCCAGACTAGGACTTATATATATTAAGATGGTACTGTTTTGGGTTTGTTTGTTTGTTTGCTTGCTTGCTTGCTTGTTTGTTTGTTTTAAAGAAAGGGGAAGCATGGCCTGTTTTAAGAATCTCTGCCCCTGCCCCAGGTAGATATAGTGAAGAAGTGAAAGCCTTAGTGTTGATGTCTAAAGACCAGGAATTTTATTCAAGATGAGAGAGAAAAACAAAGGAAAACACTCAAAGCAAAAACAAACAAACCAAAAAAAAAAAAAAAAAAAAAAAAAAGCTTGTGCAAAACCCCACGAATCTACAGGCAATTCAGTATTAATGAAATGAAAACTGGTATGCGGATGGGTGGGAGGAAGGAAAATGGCAAAGGGCATGAAACTTGGGATGTGTTTTGCCAGAAACTAGATAATAAAGTGACTTGTGGACCATTCTAAGGAATTTAAGTTTATGCTTAAAGATGAGAAGCAAGGGATCAAATGTTCATATGAGATCACTCTGGCAACAGTTGGGATAATGGACTGAAGAGGAGGTCAGCCTCAAGAAAGATCAACAGGCAATTCAGCTGAGAAGCAAGTACTTGAGAGAGAAATGACAATCTGATTGACCCGAAGGCAGCAAGTATGGACAGCTCTTTGTAACTGACCACCTGTAAGAGATTAAATTGGAGATGCTCAGATGTTTCCCATATTCTCAGCTTAATCCTCATGCACTGAGATGGGAAAAGAGGGTG
This sequence comes from Pteropus alecto, assembly GCF_000325575.1. NCBI lineage: Eukaryota > Metazoa > Chordata > Mammalia > Chiroptera > Pteropodidae > Pteropus > Pteropus alecto. The sequence goes on from NW_006442484.1 coordinate 4,513,667, forward strand.
GAAGATTTGGAGTTGTAAGTAAAGGGAAGTAGGAGTTTTGTAGAGAGAGTTAGGGCATCCCAAGCCAATTCATTTAGGCAAAGATGCCTTATCTCTTGGCTTATCAACTGAACTCATCTGAGTAAAACTTTTACTCTGAAGCAAAACTTTCTCCCCAGTCCACCTTTTAAGTACTTCTATTACAAGGCTATGGAGAAAGACTAATATTCTATTTAATTTCTGGATTGTTTATGCAAATTTGATTTTTTTGTAGGAGCACACCAGTGTCTTAAAATTGCATTAATATCATTATGGTAATCACCAAAGTGTGAAAACCTGCTTATAGTCCAAGGACCCACTGGGCACTCCTTAGGAACTTGTACTGTCCAAGTCCTGTCAGCATGTTCCTCTAAAGCCAATCTCCAATATATAACACCCCTAAATCTAGAATCTCAGCTTTTTCCATGGTGTCACTACTGTGTCGTTACTTTTCTCTCTATTATCAACGTTTCTTCTCTTTGCTGCTCACCTCATTTCCCTCGGCCAGATATATAGCCATAACTACACAACTAACCTGCCTTTCTCATTAAGATTTGTAATAGCAATAGATTATTGTTCCAATGGAGCAGCTCATTTCTCCTCAGGACTGCCTAACACTTCTCACTTAACTCTCTACCCTTGGAGTGACATTCTTACAAGCTGCTGATAAAGGAGTCCTCTTTCCCATATACAGTTGTTCTGTAACATTTGATAGGGATTAATTCTTTCCTTTCAGCTTCAATTTGTCAGAGACTAAGAATGAACAAAAAGGGACATCAAGAAATAGAAGATAGAGCCTGTTTGGCTGTGTCTGGCATTCACCCCTATTCACCAAGCCAAGTTTATTGATGCTGTTGTGACAAGGTTTTGTTGTGGGTGGAAAGCTTGGAGCTATAATGTATGCGGCTGCCACACACAGCTGGCAGCACTGTCTGTTTGAAGCTGGAGTGGAATAAAGCTGCCTGTTATTTTGTGTATGAACACACATTAATCCCTTATTTGTACCTGGCAGCCAGTTTATTCATGCCCACAAAGGAACCTAGTAGGCTTCTCAGCTCTTTGGCATTCCAGAGATAAAATTCTCATCAGGAAGTATGCTTTCCTCTGATTCTGTGGAAGAAGCTCTATGGGCTCAGTCCCAGTCTCTTATTCTCTCTCTATTTTATACTATGTGATGACTTCTCCTCCTCCTCCTCCTCTTCCTCCTCCTCGTCCTTATCATCATCATCATCACCATCATCATCATCATCATCATCATCATCATCATCAAAGGTATTTATTAGCACCAGATTCATGTGAAATGTCTCACAACCACTTACCCAATCCCTGAAAATATGCTGGGGAATCACTGCTCAGCAGCAGATATGCCCCCATTTCTAAGATTTCCCCAGTCTACTTGCCATCTACCTGTCCAGATATAATGATTGCTGCTCTAATTTCCCCTGGCCATCTGATGCCTCTTTGGATATGTCCCTCTGTTCCAGGGACCTCAGGGCCCAGTACGGTAAATGTTTCCTTCCTCAGCCCTACCCAAGCACAGTACCTGACATTGTCCTGGGACTATGGACATAGTGGTTGTAAGTAAAAATATATCCACCAACCAGGTCACTTCCAGCTTATTATACTTTCATTTAATTTAATTTAATTAATTTATATTGTTGTTAATAAATTTAAATGGAATTAAATTTATATTTAATTATAACAGATAATAAATATTTTAAAAATAATTTTAATAAATTTAATTATAATTAAATAGTTTTTAAGAAAAAGGTAATATGTATTCAAAATTCCATCGTTTCCCAATGAATATACTGTATCTATTATATTCTATGCTTTTGAGCTTATTTACGTGTGTTGTAACTATATGGTCAAAATACATATAATGATGTTCTAGTATGCATCTCTTCCCAATGCTAGGTCCACTGACATCACATTAATAACTTGAGATCAGCCATGGGAAAATTTACACCAGGAAAACAGACAAATTAAGGCTTGGTTTGTTGTTTTGTTGATTGTGTACACCAGGAATCACCAAACTAAGACAAGTGGGTCAAATCTGGTACACGAGCTAAGAATGAGTTTTACATTTTCAAAGGATCATAAACTAAAAACAAAAGGCATGTTGCAGAGAACTTAATTGCCCCCCACAGAGCTTAAAATATTTGCTACTTGGCCCTGTACAGAAATTTTGCTTACCCCTGGTCCAGAACAAGATTTGGCACACTATGGCTATTGACTAAACCCAGCCTGTCACCAGTTTTTGTAAATAAAGGTTAATTGGAACACATCCAGGCTACTTTCAAGCTACAGCGGCAAGCTAAGTACTTGTGACAAAGACTGCCTGGTCTACACTTTATGATAAAAGTTTTCTGACCCTTGTATAGACTAAAGAAAGTAATGGAGAAAAGTTAATAACGAAGATTAATTTCAAAATGTGTTATGTTTGTAGTTATCTCATTGAAAATAGCAAAACAATTTAGAAAACATTCTTCTAGTATTAAAAAACATTATCTGAATCAGCAAAGAACTCTCTCAGGTCATTGACAAATAAGTAAAGTCCTAATATGTCTTTATCGATTCATTCTCCTGTCTTAATGTTAATGTAAACAAAAATATCAAACAGCACCATGTGGGAACTACATCTGTTTGTCAAATGCAACAGTAGATTGGTATGGATATGGGTTTGGCAAAAACCAACAAAGCATTCCGTGTGAATCAATTTGCTATGCAGAATTTACAATACTATTAAGTGCCGTATATTTTATTATTTGTAAATTGTATGCCATATACATGCTTTATATTAGTAACATTTATAGTAAACATGTGTACATATATATGCACTTATGTGAATATGTGGATATGCATGCACACATACATGTATGCACATTTACTTTATTGTTCAAAAAGTCAGTTTTCAAACATCTGCCAACATGTCATCCATCTAATTAACAGGACCTGGTAAAGCAAATGCAGAGAAACTGTAGTACTATTTGAATTATAAATGGAGGATAAAAGTCTTATGCCAAGCAGTAGAGTGGGGCATAATATTAATAGATAGCATTTTTTTAAATCAGAATTGCAAGTGGCGATTGGGTAAAATTTTATAAAAAATGCCCACATGTTAGAAAAAGTGCAGACCTTAGTATGAGACCTGTAATGTCCTAATCTTGATTCTTTCTGCTCTATAAAATGAAGTTGCTGAAAAAATTGGCTTTACAGGCACTCTCCAAACCTTGTAGTCTGTGCAAGATGGGGTTCTCATTGACAGCTGCTGATTTCAGGCCTGAGGGGGCATGTCTGACTCCCAAAAGCTTTGGTCACTCAGGAGCCAACCCACATGGACCTGAAGAAACTGCGCCATTGCTGAGGAGAAGACCCATATGTCAAATGGTGAGCTGAGCTCCTCTCAAAGTGACATATAAAGAAACTGAGAGGTTTCTTCAGGAAGTATGCACACAAGGTCAAGGAGGATGTGAATATCCCAAGCAGACCTAGAACAACACCTCGGTCCTTAAGAGAAGTGATTACTTAAATTAAACTTTTTATTTTGAGATAATTAAGGTGCATATGCAGCTGTAAGCAATTAATATAGAAAAATCCTATATACATTTTATTCTATTTCCCCAGTGGTAACATCTTGAAAAACTACAGTACAATATCAACCAGAAAATGCACGTTGCTATAGCGATAATAAAAGCATTTCATAAACCATTTTCACAAAGGTCCCTCGTCTTCCCCTTTTATAACCACATCCACTTATCTTTGATGCCCACTCCCTCCTTTAACCCCCGGTAACCACTAATCTGTCCCACATTTCTTTTCTTTTTTTCCATTTCAAGAACGTTATATAAACAGAATTATACACTATGTGAACATTTGGGGTTGGCTTTTATCACTCAGTAAAATTCTCTGGAGATTAATCAAGGTTGTTGCATGTATCAGTAGTTTGATATTTTTTTTTTTTACTTACTGAGTAGCATCTCACAGTTTGTTTAACCATCCACCCATTGAAGGATCTCAGTTGATTTTTTAGCTATTATGAATAAGATAGCTATGAATATTCGTGCATTGTTTTTCTTTTCCTTTTTTTTTTTTTTTTTTTTTTTTTTTGCATACATCAGTTTTCATCTCTCTGGGATGAATAAATAAAAGTGCAATTGCTGGGCCATATGGCAGTAGCGTGGTTAGCTTTATTACCAAACTGCCAAACTGTTTTTTAGAGTGTCTATACCATTGTACATTCTCACTAGCAATGTATGAGTTATCAAGTTTCTCCACATCCTCACCAGCATTTGGTGTGATCGCTATTTCTTTTTTATCTTAGCCTTTCTGACATGTGCATAATGGTATCTAATTGTGGTTTTAATATGCATTTTCCCATTGAATAATGTTCAACCTTCCCTTGATGTCTGCACACCCTTTGAAGTAAAATGTCCATATTCTAAACAGACTGGTTTATTTTTGTTGTGTGTTTTGTTTTTACTGCTGAAGTATGAGAGTTTTCATATATTCAAGATATTAGTCCTTTGTCGGATATATGGTTGCAAATATTTTCTGCCAGTTCGTAACTTGTCTTTTCATTCTCTTCATAAGGTTTTTCTCAGGGCAAAAGTTTTTAATTCTGATAAGATCAAATTTATCATTTTTCCTTGTTTTCCAGGCTTTTGGTGTCATCCTAAGGAGGCTTTGCCTAATCATAGATCTTGATGATGTCCTTTTAATTTGGGGGGTTGTAAAATATTTAGGTTTTTATTTTACATTTCAGTTTTGATCCATTTTTAGTTAAATTTTTGTAAAAGGTGAGATTTACTAATATATTACTTATGACTTTTATGTCTAAGTTCATGAAAAATATTGATCTGTAGTTTTCGTTTTGAAAGCTTTTTTGTTCTGGCTTTGTTACAGGGTAATATTAGCTTCATAAAATGAGTTGGAATTGTTACCTTCTCTTCTATTTTCTGGAAGAAATAGTATAAAATTGTGTTAATTCTTTGAATGATTAATACTATTGTGGAATTCTACAATGAAACCACCTGGTTTACAATTTACAATTATTTTAAATTACAGTTTCAATTATTTTAATGATTACAATACTGTCAAAGATTTTTATTTTATCTAGGTTGAATTTTGATCAAATTCTAAGTTGTCAAATTTATGAGTATAGAGTTGTTCGCAGTATTCCCTAATTATCTCCTTTCTAACTGTAGGATTTATAGTAATATCCCTGTATCTCCTATTTGATTTCTAATATTGGTGAACCATGTCTTCTAATTTTTTGTCAGGCTCATTAGAATTCTATCAATCTCATTGATGTTTGTTTAAAGAATCAACTTGATTTATTTATAGCATTCTTTAGTATATCACTTTGAGTAGTTTTCTTAGTGGTTGTTCGGGTATTACAACATACTCACATAACTTGTTCTAGCAGAGGTATTGATGTTTTACCATTTCAAATGAAGTGTAGAAAAGTTACTTGCTTTTAAGTCCCATTACTGTCTTCATTTACTAAAATACAATTTTCTTAGGTATCTCCTCTTTGTACATTGAGTGCCACATCAGATGATTTTATAATTTTTGCTTCACCCAACAAATATACTTAAAACTAATAAAATTAAATTTAAAAAGAAACACTTTCAAAACTGCAAAAAATATGATTTAATAAAATCATAAGGATAATCTATTATATTTACACCTGTATTCATCCATTTCAACATTTTTTCTGAAGTTCTAAGTCTTCTGTCAGTATGCTGTTTAGAAAACTTTTTAGCAAGCCTTCATAGGTAGGTGTGCTAACAACTTATTTGCCTACTTTTTCTTCATTTGAGAATGTATTTATTTCCTACTCATTTTTGCAGGATATTTTTGCTAGATAGAAAATTTATGGTTGACAATTCTTTTCCTTCAATATTTGAAAAATGTTCCATTTCCTAATAACCTCCATTCTTTCAGGTGAGAAATCTACTGTCATTCAAAATGACATTCTTCTATAAGTGATGTGTCTTTTCGTTCTCAGTAATAACAAGATTTTTTTCTTTGGCTTTAGATTTTTCAAGTTTAATTATGATGTATTTTGGCCTAATTTCTGTGAGTTTATCTTTTTTACAGTTTGTTCAGCTACTTGAATTTGTAGGTTTTTGTTTTTGCCAAATTCGAAGTTTTCTACTATTATTTTTTTAACACTTTTTTAGCCTCAATCTCTATCTACTCTCCATATTGAAATCTGATACAAATGTTGGTTCTTTTGTTATTCGCCTACAGGTGCCTGAAGCCATCCTTTTTTTTTTTATCAGTCTATTTTCTTCATGTTGTTCAGATCAAGAAATTTCCATTGACCAGCCCTTAAGTTTGTTGATTTTATCATTTGCCATCTCCACTCTACTTTTGAACCCATCCAGTTAGTTTTTTGTTTGTTTATTTGGGGGTTGTATTTGTTTTATTTTGTTTTTTGAGTAAGGGGTTATTCACTTTTTGGATCTATAATTTTTATTGGTTCATTTTTATAATCTCTATTTCTTTCCTGAGATTTTTCTAATTTTTCAGTTATTTCAAGGAAACATAATTGCATGTTGGAGTAGTTTTATGATGGCTGCTTCGAAGTACTTGTCACAAAATTTCAACCTCTGATTCATCATGGTGATTGTAGATGGTTTTCCTGGCTCTTAGCATGTCTAATTTATGCTCGTATCCTGAATATTTTGTTATGAAACTCTAGATTCCATTTAATCTTCTTTGTTTAGTAGGCTGTCTCCCATTGAGATTTTATGGGGTCTGGGTATTTGTGTATTCTTAGCTTCCCACTGGGCTTTATTGGCTTGGTGGGACAGGTACAGACAGAGTGAAGCCTAGTGATAATCAGCGTCATCTTGCACCACTTCATTAAGTCTCATTGCTGCTGAGTAAAAATGGCAGTTCTATTCACTAACACCATCATTGTTATACTGCTTCCTGATGAACCCCACTGGCACTACCATTGTCATAGAACATAGAACAAGCGAGCAGTGCCTGCTCCAGCTGTCTGAGGAATAAAGGATCCCATTGAGCTTCATCAATATTTCCCAAATAGGAATCATATCACTGCTACCTGTTCTTGCCAGATGAGGGATGGCAGATCAGTGCCCTGCTAGACCTCACTGTCAACATCCAGAGCAGAAACTAGAACATGCCACCTGCTTCCAAGGGTGGTGAGAAGGTGGTGTGGAAGATCAACTTCTGCTCATCCTTAGTGAATCTGCCAGAGTTGAGGAGCATGGTTTTTCCATTACTATTTGACTAGATTAAGGTAAGTATTGCTATAAAAGGTTTTCTGTCACCAGGCCACTCTTTCTTGTCCTTTGTCTAAAGGTAACAGACTTTTCTTTCAAGTCTATTTTTTTCTGTGACTGTAGGTGGTTCTGGATCTAAGGTTTCTTCAGCACCCTGTCTGAAATATATGGGAGGCACTAAAAGACCCAGGGAACTCACCACTACACTGTTCCTCAGGTCCAGAGGGAGGTTCCCAAGCAGACCACTTTCCTCTTTCTACATTTCAGAGACTTACTATGCTGAATTATTGTGGTTTTTAAGGGTTTTTTTTTAGCTATAAGGGAGAGAAACTTGGAGGAATGCAGTGACTCCATTTTGGCAGGACCAGAGACCATGAGAAGTCATTTTTAAGGGCAGCATTTTTACTCTCAGGTGACTACATTCCCTACATAGTTCCATGGATGAATGTCTAGGAAGTTGCTATTTCACTAAACACCCCATCAAAATTTGGGATCACTCCACAACAAAGCACAACAGAAAAGAGAAGAGATGCATTTTCTCCCCAGCCTTTCCAACGAGCTCCAGAAGAGTCCTTACCCAGGGCAGCCCTTGACAAGCTCCCAGCATGGTCAAGTATAGATTGACAAATAATAAAACTCCCCACTAGCACTAGATTTTCCCAATATGATCAGAGATTTGGAGAGCATTATCTTCTTTGAAACATCAAGGTGTTCCTAAGAAAGAAGTTCTTGAAAGCTAGAAGGGCTTGTGTCAACCAAGAACATTTATTCTCAAAAGTTGCTGAAGACTGGAAGTTTATATTATGTAATATTTCTGAGGTTATTGTATTTTAATCTTGTTTATACTCTAATAAATATAATACAAACGTTATATCTCTTCATAATTCAGCAGATGTGGCATAGACAATTTCCCAGGTATGTCACAGTTCAGTTGAATTTAAGTTTCTGACTAGTGCCTTGAGGTGTTTACTTTTTAATTGCTAGTGAAAAAATATAGTAAAACATCTAATAGTGAGCATGAAAGGATCCTTATTTAAATATTGTAAAATAAATTTTCACAACTCCCAAATGCTAGGCTGTTTCATTGTGGCAATAGAGTATGCTGGCGTAATGTATTCAATGATGATTTATATAAACCAATTAAAATACTATGTTTTTGAATCTCCATCTCTAAACATATTTCTCCCCAATACTTTTCTACCTAAATTCTCTGCTCTGATTAGGCTCGTGTCCTTACAGCCCTCTATGGCATATTGTATATCTCAAAAAAGATCACAGCATTATTTCCAGTCCCACATGTTCTTCTAGAGCCTTGCCAATCTCTATTAATTTCTTTCCCTCTTGAACTACAGAAGATTCTGTGACTGCCTTGATGAATAGGATGTGACAGAAGTGACAACATATGACTTCCAAGGCTAAGTCATAAAAGGTTATATGGCTTACACTTGCTGTCTCAAGATGTCCACTCTTAGAACTCTGTCACCATATGGTGAGAAGGCACAGAGTGCATGGAGAGACCACACATAGGTATTGTGGTCAACAGCTCCAGCTGAAGTCTTAGCCTACACCCAATATTAATTATCATACGTGAATAAAGTGAGTCTTAAGATTATTCCAGTCCCCAGGCTTTGATTCTTTCAGTTGAGACCTGAGAAATCATGAAACAGAAGCAATCCATTGATGACAAGCTGTCTGAAATCCTGATCTAGAAAACCTGTGAGCACAATAAATTGTTGTTATACCACTAAATTTGGGGGTAATTTGTTAAGGATCTATTGTAATTCTATTATCACCTCACATGCTCTGAAAACTGGAGCATCATTTTCTAAAATATGTTTTAAAAAAGAGTTATAGATTTTTACCTTAGTTTTCAGTGGTCATTAACTTTGAGTAACACTGAAATAGCATGGAACATGAATCTTCATGAAAAAGATATAATTTGAAGTATGTCTCAAAGTGTCCCAAAAATTTTAAACCATGGAAACTTTTTCCCCTACATTTGATCTTAATACTTCTATAAAACATACTTTGGAAAAATCATCTGAAGGTGGCTACACATCAACCTCTCTCTCTCCCCTCCCAAAGAGTGAAAACTCTGGTCAAGAGCAAAATGGAGTCCTCAGAGACAGCTAAAGGTCAATCTTTGTTAAGAGAGAATTTAATAGATTGCAAACTGACCTTGACAGGGCAAATTTGCTTTTAACTCTGTATTTCACTACTGTCTCGTACTTGTTTTCATCTTCCATGTTTGCAGCTCACTCTTTCATGAGATTTGTCCTTACACTCTAATCTCAAATGAGAGCTGCAGAGAGGAGGGTGAGCAGGAAGAGGCTTAGAGGAAATAGGAAAAGAAATTTGCATGACGGGGACATGACTCTTAAATTTGATACTTGTTCAGACCACTTAACCTTTGTAAAGAGCAAACAAGGAATTAGTGATAAAGATGTAGGAATTAGGAGAGTATATTTACCAGGAGTATATGTATGAGCCATATATCCCTCCTTAGAAATATCTTTATGTGTGTGTTGGAGGAGGAGGAGTGGATGTCAGTGAAGGGAAAGATAGAATATAAGAGAAAGGAGGAAGATGATATGATTGTTGTATTTCCAGGTTTGGCCTGGTAGTAGAGAATCAAATGTCCTTACCTAGGACAATGTTTTCCATAGTGACATCCAATACATGACTTGCTCTATTTCTCTATTTCTTCTGCCTTGGGGTGTTTTCTCTAATATTTTTCACTCATCAGCATCCATCATAAAACATTCACAAAGCCCTAACTTCTGGTTCTTGGCATAGATAGATAAATGAGTAAATTCAGTTCCCATCCTTGTTGATGATACCAAGGCATGTGGTAAATCATTTATGAAGAGGGACTCAATTATCATATCTTCGTAATACGACTTCCACCCTTTGCGTCTGGTAGGTCTTCAGTCTTTCTCTACCAATACAATGTGGCAGAAGTTGCACTGTGGCATTTCCAAATCTAGACTTCAAGAGATCTCCTAGACTTCTGCTTTTTTGGAATTCTGCCACTAATCATAGTAATAAACCTAGGCTAGCAGGCTGAATTTAGGAAAGATATGTGACCCCGTTCTTCTGTCCCCCTACCAATAGCCATGTAAGTAAGGCCATCATTAGTCAGCCAGACTCCGGGTTGCACACAAACTGACTACAGACATGGGCGAGCCCAGTTGAGGTAAGCCAAGTCCAGCTTGCATCAGCAGATCTGCTCAGCTGACTCAGATTCATGATCAATAATAAATGATTGTTATTTTAAGTTTTCAGTTGGTTTCTTAAATAGCAAAAAGCTAATTGGTCCAGGGAGATAGAAGCATAAACAAGTTAGATAAGTGAAATTTTAGAGATAAGGCCAGGATTCTTGGGTACCACAAAAGAGAGTCACTAGTCAGTCCTATAGGGATTATGCACGGCTTAAAAGATAACTTGTAAGGAAGAATTACAATCTAACTAGGTGGTAAGTATATTAGATAAAAGCAAGAGCAAAAACACACAGATAAGAAGTTCAAATGTGAGTAAAAAAATGCAAGCAATTTGAAACATATTTAAATATGCTGAGTCGTCAGAAAGTCAGGTTAGAAAGGGAATCAGAGACTCACCTAGCTAAGAAGTTTGCCCTCCTAATCCAGTCACCCTTCAAGGTCCAGTCAGTCCTCTACTTCCTAAAGTTGTCTTGATTGCTCTCTATCCACAGCTGGTATTCACCATTGTGGCTTCTATAGTTTTCTGTAATATTTCTGGGCTTCGTCTTTCACTGGGCAGTCACTCAAACTGTGGGAAGTATTTAGGGGCCATACTTGTCAGCTATGAGACAGCTTTTCCTTCCACAGACTCCAGATTTGTTTTCACCTCTGTAACATCTCTGCTTCATGTCTATAACAATATCAGTTGATGAAAGGGATGATAATTCACCTCAACCAACATTTGTTGGTCATTAATTATTTGTAAAACAGTATATTCTTTGCTTTTCCTTCACAGAGAGTGAGATAAATTTGATAGGAAGACGATTTCCCTGGGGCTCTTTGGGGTCTAGACCTTTAGCCACTCTCCTAAACAAGGCTGAGCATCAAAAACAAACAGAAGCATCCATATATCCCAGAGACAGGGAAACCAAGCACTTATAGAGAGACCCATAGCACCAGCTTGGCAAACAGTCCTAGGTTTGGATCCTGGTTCTGTCACTTGCTAACATCCCAACCTTGGGGGAATGGCTTGCTTCTCATAGCTTTGGTTTCTATATTTATAAAATAGGAATGTTATTAATGTTTTTATTTTTAATTTAAATATCCAAATATGATTAGTGGATACCATATTGGACAACACAACTCTAGAGTCTGATTGCACTGGATTCAAAACCTGTTTATGTAACTTAGTAAATGTGTGACTTTGGAAAACTTATTCATATTTGGGAAACTAAATTCTGTTTGCTTCCTTATTGTGCTCGATCTTGCTGAGCTTTGTTTTTCTAATCCATAAAATAATTAGAAAAAAACATTTAAAAAGTTATTGAGGGCTAAAATGAGATATGTGGATTTAGTAGGTGGTACACAAAGAGTATTCAATAAATGTAAGTTATTATTTTTTTGCTTTATGACTTCAAACTTTCATAATTTTACAAACACATTGATTATTTCTTTATCTTCCAAGAAAAAACAAGACAGGTGAAACAGGTTTTATTTATCGATTCTGTGTTATTGTCAAGGTGCAAGAAATTTAAGTCCCTAGCTAAAAGGAAGAGGTATATCCTCATTGAGTAATGCTCAAATATTTGTTTTCTGGGTGCTAAGGATCTTTGTACTGCTGTGTTATGCACAACAAGGCTTAGAAGACACATGCAATGCCGACCATATTCTCAAGCTGCGTAGGGTCCAACAGCAAGGTGAAACGACACACGAAAAAAAAGAAGAAACCAATGTTCTTTTGGGTACTATGGTTCTGACCTGTTGTAGCAAGGGTCCAGCAACATCCACATAGCTTGGAAGCCTTGGAAAGGATCCAACCATTCAACAATGCTTCAGAAACTGGAATAGACCATTAACATTTAATAACTCATTAAGTGCTCATGCCAATCCTTCAATAGTACTACTGTCTATATTCTACAGATGAGCAAACCAAGAATTTAAGGAATAAAGTAATTTGATCTCTGACATTACAAGTCTGGGATTAGATAGTAAGTTAGTAATTTAGTAACTTACTAACTTGCCAGCTAGTAAATTAGCCTACTACTATTTCACGGATGCTGGCAGAAGACACAGGACTCCTGGATCAGAGACAAAGAATTTTGTTATTTGCAGCACAGCAAGCAGCAAAATTTGCCCCAAATTACCCCTTGGTTTCTTTGCCTCAAGTCCCACCATAAGCTATGCATGCAGTGGGTTTGTATCAAAGCTGAAAAACACTAGCTTTGAGAAATCCACCATTTTATAACAAGCAGTAAGCAAACCTCCTCTTAATCTCCAGCAGAGACATGATCTCATCTCTCATGGTTGCTCACTGAAAACATAACCCTGGAAAATGTTTCAGCAGAGCATGGTCAGGACTTTGCATTTTTTGGCTTACTCAGCTAGAAGGTTTCAGGGAGACTCGAGGCTGCAGCTGATTGCCTTTCCCAAAGAATCCATGTAAGAGGTGATGAATGTTCTCTGGCTTTAAATTCCCACATGCCCCACTATAATATGATGCCTAATGGCCATATAGACAAGCACAGCTACCCTGCTCCATGATCCCCACTGGAGTGTGCTTGATATCACCTTGTGCAGGTGAAATTTATATTGTTGTAATTAGTTTAAAGGGAGCTGTATCATTTACCTGGTCACTAAGCAGTATATTATTATTTTATTATATATATTATTTCTGATACTCATAAAATATTTTGAACAAAATAGTACCCTTATTTACATGAGATACAGAGGAATTTAAGTAACTTGCCCAAGGTGACTCAGAAGCTTTACCTTCAGGGAAACATATTTTGGTTTATTTTTCTCTCCTTCCTTCTCTCTGCTGTCCTTATTATACTAATTCCCAACTTTCTCTCATAGGAGAAGGTAGTCCTTCACTGCTGTCAGGGTTCACAACTCAAATATTCCAGACCTGGGTTCATTTCCCTATCATGTCTAACATTGAGCCTAATGATACCAGGTCCAGAAACAATTGATACTCTGCTTCTCTTTTTGTCTTTTGTGGGTGCTGAAGGAGGTGCATGCAGTCCAGAAATTTAAAACAAAAATGTCTGCTAAAAGAACAAAGAAAATAAATCATTCTAGGTGAAACTCAGCTAAAATTGAGCAATTTTTCTAGCATTTAGAGGATTCTTTACTTCTGTTAAACAGTGTGAATGATCTAGCAGGTGATGGATTTCTTGGAGAAAAACATCATTATATGGCTCTAAAAACATAACAAAAATAGTATTATGTGCCATGAAGTACAAAAGGATATCTTTCTCAATCAGTCCTTACTCTCTCCAAAAAGCATCTTCCGATGCCTTCGATTGGGGCTTTCCAGGGTATTTTACCAAATCTGTGTAGAGCTCCTCTTTTCCCACTTTCCACATAGTCTCAAATTAGCACCCAGGTAATCATTATAGCATACAGGGGCCCTAATGGATCCTGGCCAGGGCCAGGGTGTAACTCAGAAGAGCCATAGCTCATGGCGCTGTTTGCTTTTGAACATTTCATAGCAAATAATTCAGAGAATTAATGGCTCTAGAATGGGCCCCTTACTACTATGGAAGGCCTGAATATTAATTAGACCTCTTTAGAATAATTTTTAATGACTTTTGGAATGAGGAGAGGTGCCAGGAACTCTCTAAAACCTCTCCTGACTCAGATTTCACTAATAAGTTGGTATATTAGACCTCTCTCTAATTGAGGAAGAACATTTCCCTGCCTTCCACTTAAGTTGAGTATTCAAAGCAGAAAAGTTATTTCCTCTTTTTTAATCTTAATTGGTAAGATTTAGGTATTGTTTTATATCTCACTCATTGGATTATAAATTCCTTCAAAATGAATGGAGAGGGAGTCATCATATTAGTTGAGTATCCATTAGGTGCTAGGTGTTGTATGTTCATTATTTCTAACCCTCACAGTGTGAGGACTGAGTATTATTATCCTCATTTTTATATAAGACATCAGAAACTGAAAGAGTTATAATACTTGCCCAGGGTCACACACCTGGAAAGAGATGAGGCTGGGACCCAGCCTCAAGACTATCCCTAATTCTGTTTGCTTCTCATTACACACTGCTGTCTTGCTTCCTCTGAAGATAACACTGACTCACGTGCCACAATGCTGTGCACTAGAGCAGTAATTTGTGGTCTAATGTTCACTTCATATTGTTGCCCATTTTCTACTTCAATCTCTTTACTTTATTCCTGATGGATTATCAGTGCAGAAATTTTGCCCCAGATTCAAAGATTCTGAGATTCAGAGTCATGCCTTACTGAGGAACTGGTCACCTCTGGCCTCCAGATATCATTAGAAAAAGAGCTCAAGACAGAAGTAACCTGAGTGCATATGCACTGAGAGATAGGACAGCCATAGAGGGGAATTCATGGCCTCTGTCCCACTAGCTCAGCCCAACTCACAAAGCCTGAGTTCTGAGATGGAGTAAAAACTGAAAAAGTAAAAATTTGAAGAAGTGAAATTCAAGTAAAAACTGAAGAAGTAAAAATTGAAGAAGTCTTTTTTTCAGTAAAAATTGAACAAGTCCTTTTCATGAGGAAATGTATGGGACACAGAACAAGTTCACTGTTGTTTGAGGGCCTAGAGGACCAAGTGTTACACAGCAAGACAGAAACAAGTAGTTTCCCAACTGTGTAAGGAGACAGCACCAGGAAGTCAGCAGGGATGGCAGAGCAATGTGACACCTGGAGCAGAATGACATCCCTGAACAAGAAACAGCTTTCTTCCTAACGAGGCTGAGAGTTCTGCCAGCCAGACCTCAAGAAGAGACCAAATAGGAGGGTACATAAGACCCCTAGAGAGCCATACCTCAGACCTATTAGTCAAACTGCAGAAGCCAAAGATAGAACCAGGGTTTTTATTAGGCAACCAGAGGACACAAGTCAAGGATTTCCAAAAATCAATGTTATTTTAAAAACATTTGCTCCCTTAAGCCAGAGGAGTTCAGTTCATGTAACTGAAGACACAGACATGACATTAGATGGAAGTTTTTTTTTGTTTGTTTGTTTTTTTGTTCTATTCTATTCCTTTTACTTAGGAAAAGGCTATGGTAGCAATGCCCATTCCAGGAACCACACGAATCATAGGCTCAGGGAAAAGTCCATGGAAGTTGGAATGTGGGGAATTATTCTAACAGGTCCCTCTATATCTATGTTTGTTCTTCTCTACAAGTCCAGTGTGGGGTGAAGGACTGTGAACTGATGGACACCAAACAATTCATTAAGTGCTAAGGCACCCAGCACAGTGCCAGGAGCACCCAGGTATATGTATGGAAGGAATGAATGTAGAGTAATTTGCACCATATTTTGTGCAAGTAACAGGGAGGCAAGGGCCACTATTTGTTCAAGAGTCAGGAAAACTGTCAGGGAATAAGTAATTTCAGAGATTATCCTTTGAACAAGTTAGAGCTGGTCTGACAGAACAGAGAGGATTTTAGATGCCATTCACCTCACGCCCTCCTTTAAAACAAAGCTTGTGTATATAGTAAGTTTTCATTTAATGGAGTTGATAGGTTCTGTGATTTTCAGCAAAACAACACATAGTAAACATAACTAGTTTTACCATATGCTAATTGATATAAACAAGAGTTAAGTTCTTATGGATTGTCATCAATATTATAAGGAGATGACATTCATTAGATATTATTCTAGCCACACTGCCTTGACACCTGGCCACTGCAAATATGATTTGTAATCCTATCTCTATATCCTATTAATAAATAGGAAAAGACCAAGTTAGAAAGGTTAGAAATTCTTGGTCAGAGGCAAAAAATTCAAGATGAAGGAGAGTAGGAAAATATTCTCATGAAGAGGTACATTCTTAGCTGTGGAAGCTTCCTAAATGTTAGGAGATAAGCAAACCATTATTTGGACCACACAGACCGGGTAAATACTATCACCACACTTTCCTACGTCTTTTCCTTCACCTCTCACACTGTACACACATAAAAGTTTCAACTGAAAGGACTTTTCCCATTAAAAAAGGTGTCAGATTTCATATCGAGCATTACCAGAAAAAGAAGGCAAGATTCACTCTACAGACAAATTTTCTGGAACAAACTCATTCCTTAAAGCGAGGATACCTTGACAAGTAAATATAATTGGTCCATTTATCAGTAATAAGCCTCATTTCATGGACCAGTATAAAATAATCCAGACCACTTAGGTTTTCTACAGAAACCATACCATCACTGATAATAAATTCTGGTCTCTTCTTGCTTAGCTCCTTGAGGACAGGGAGAAAATCTTTCAGTTTTGTCCCCAAAATCTAGGTTACTGCCTAAACCATATTTGTTGAATGAATGAATAGATGAGGAGTGCATGAATGAATGAATAACTGAATGGAAGTAGTTGGGAGCAACTTCTGCTTAGAGGAAAGCATTGACGGCAAAGACACAGACTCATGAATTTGACTTCTACCATCTTGAGAAAATCCCCAGCAGAAAACCTGACAAAATAGAAAAGGTGTTGCATACTCTGAGAGGCTTAGTTGCTATTCACTAAGTTTATGCCATGACAATTATTTTCAGAAAGGTGAAGAGAGATGGCACATTCCTTAACCCAGAACCTCTTTCAGTTTAATTGGAGAAATGAGACAACAAATGGATGCCAAAGTAGTGAAAGAATTTACTATAAAAAAAATCAGTCCTCTTTTCTCTTAGCACTAGGTTCGATAAGAATTAAATGAAGGAACATATGTGAAATTGCTTTGGATAGCTAATATCTTTTGAAAAGATTTAGTGTATGTGTGCAGTGTTCAATGTAGGGTACAGGCCACACACAAAGCATGAAAAGTAAAACTGACATAGAGAAGAGAGTGGGAGTAAAGAAGGCTAAGAAGTATGCGCCAGCTGGAAAAAAAGGCTTGAGAAGTCAAAAACATGAACTCTATCCTAAGAACTAACAAAGTAGGGGGAAGTGGAGAAATAAATGGTTAAAACATAATGGTGTAATTAGAGGATAATTTTCAAAAGTGAATTTAGGATATAATTGCGATATACTGTTATCAGACATTAGTACTCTAACTCAAATGTGCTAATGTAAAAATCATATCTGACATTGGAAATTGGAGAGCATGACCTTGTGAGAATGATTGGTGAGACATGTAAGTTTATCCTGAAAATTGAAAGGATAGGATTGTTGTATTTCTCCGCAGAACTCTTGGTGGGCACTTAATGGGAGAATGGCATGGCACCTATTATAAAGATAGATTCAAGGGGAGAAGGGAAGTATTGTCATAGATCAACACAATGGACTATGGGATAAAAGAAACAAGGGTTCTATTTCAGCCTCATCATTTATTAACTGGTTGATCTTGGGAAAATTGTTTAGCTTCTTAAGCATCAAAGTATTAGTTTGCTCAAAAGTGAAATGGATATACAATAATAATTGAGATAATGTCCAGCTACGGAGGCTTGAAGACAAATTCCCCAATGGTTCGGCACTGTGTTGCTCATGGTCTGTATTTTGCTTTGGAAGTAAGAAGTGATAAGATTACCCACAGTTTGTATTTTTGCTCTGTGTGTGTGTGTGTGCGTGCATGTGTGTGTGTGTGTGTGCATGTGTGCGTGCATGTGTATGTGTGTGTAGTCTGTGTGTCTATGTGTGTGTAGGTGTGTGTGTGCATGCGTGTGTGTTGGGCAAGGGTCTGTTGGAAGACCTGTGCGTGTGTGTGTGTTTGTGTGTGTGTGTGTGTGTGTGTGTGTGTGTGTGTATGTGTGTCTGATTACCCAGAGGTGACTAAGTGTAAATGGAGTCTCTGCTCCCTATCACTGGCCAACCAGAACTCTTCAAAGATGACCAGAGAGAATCCATGGTTTTGGTCTTTCCCTCCCAGACAACAAGGTTTGTTTTCTCTAATTCTCTAGTTAGTCTAGGTAAACATTCTATTTTTAATAGGTAAGCAGAGCCTGCTTCTGAATATGTCTCTAACATCACATGTGCATTCTTCATCACCTTTCTGTGTAGATTTTTAATAGGCATTGGAATGGACAAAGTGTTAGTGAGACAATGGAACAGATATTGTTTTAAAACCCTTCTGTGGTACAATCAGAATGTTCCCAGCCTTCAATTTGGGTTCCACTGCATACACATCAGAGCTCCTAACATTTACAAGTATTCATGTATGACTGTTTCCAAAATGGCATTTTCCTTTAGGTTCTTCAGAATCAAATTTAGCAAAATTTTCCCCAAAGAATATGAGGCAAGGTTCCCAGCCCCGAATGTGAAGTGGATCCCCCACAGTGGAGCTGGAATATGGCCCACAGGCTCCAAAGGATTCATGTCCTTTGCCAACTCTGCCAACTCTCCACAGCAAACCCCATATTGCGCTCTCTCAAAATCTTGAAGCGAGTGATGCATTTTATTCCAAGCATTTGACAGAATATGTAGGAGTTCTATTTCGGGATGGGTTTTTTTTTTTCTTCCTTTAAATGATTTAGAATCCCAAACTGAATGTGCTTAATAAGAAAAAGGAGCTGATCCTAATAGGCAAGTTCATGCATTGCACTTACTCCCAGCCTCTGAAGAGAATGCAGAACAGTAGCTCACACTTTGCAAAGGAGATATAGGTTTGGTTTAGTTTGTTTTTTTGCATTTTCAGTAGCTGTTTTTTATTTTTTGCTGTGAAGGTAAATTGCTTTGTGAAAGTATTAGAAGTGGCCTTTTGACAGCCAGATGGGACTGAAGTAAAATTTCCATTTTAGTCAAACTGGCCTCACACACTATGCAATTTTCTTTATCCCCCAGTTTAAATTCAAGGCTCCTGTAGTGATATCACACTCAATCAAAGCCGACAGGTTATTTCTATTAAAGTTTGGGGTTGAATGGAGACTAACTAGAATGGTGCTTCAATTGCTAATATTTCATTCCAGTGGCAGAATGCAATACCTTGGGTGGAGTTAAAAAGATAAAATTTTGAGGACTGCTGAAATTGAAAAACAGATTGTTAAGATAATTTGGTTTATTTAAATAAAATCGCTGTTTATTTTGATTTCCCTAGAATTATAGTGCTTCCATATCCCATTGTTCCTCCCACCCACTTGCATCTTCCTGAGGATCTTAATTATTGCTTTCTCAGGAGATCTGGTACTTTGGACACCAGGATGAGAGGACAGCAGTGATAGAGGCTACCGACCTGCTAATTCCTGGTTATTGTGCAGAACGAAAATCCACTTTATTGGATAATCTCTGAAGGGGAGGGGAAAAACACACAGTTCTGCTTGCCATAGACTTCAATTACGTTTTCAAACCTGTTCAATCTTTTCCAAGTGTAATAAAAGCTAATTCCCTGCAATCACGTTGGCTTCTGTGAGAGCCAAGACTGTTCCTAAGTGGATGTTATGAATTCAGGGGTAGATGAAATAATAGTTAATTAGGCACACGTCTGTGTGTGTAACTACCACTGTTCCTTTTGGAACAAAGACAAATAAAACTCGACTAAATGTTAAGACCTTTTAAAACAAGCATTTATTTGTCAGAGCTACAGAAGATTCTTTTGTGGAGGTGTAAACTTTAAAGGCAAATCAAAGAAGAGCCAAAAGTGTATTTGCCAATATAAACGAAATGAGGCCATCATTCTTTTATACATTCATCAATATTGAGAGAGCATCTTTAGACACATAACAACTGTATAAATAGCACTATGCTCAGCATTGTGGCCAATATAAATGTTGGGAGATAAAAATATTGAATTTGGAGCTCTCCCAGAGCTCAGAACCTCCACAGTTCAGATATAAAGAAAGTGGTATTGGGGGATGATGTTTCAGAGCCAAAAAGAATACTTCCCAGGTCAGTTGGAGTTCAATATATATCATTAGTTCTTTGTATCATAAGTTCAGGGATCTGGGTTCTTGCTGTGGCTCTGTCTCTATTTAGCTGTGTAAAATCTTATCTGCCAATGAAAGAAAAAATAAGGGCTATATTCAGTTACCTAATCTTATATGGACCTCCATATGTGATCTTTGTAAGTTCTTAGTAGAGATAAGCACCACGAATAATTCAAACAAAGGTTTAGTCAAGATTTTATGCAAAATTGGTGTTTGTGCAAGCAGATAGTACCAAAGCACTTAAGCAATGAAGGGAAGGAATGAACTGTCACCTGGGGGATACTCTGCAAATATTATAACTCCCAAACTCTCCCTGGTGTGCCAGGCTGTCCCCACTTGCCTCCCATAACAAGCATCTTCTGGATAACCAAACTAGATTCAACAAGACTGCAAGAAAAAGCTCCTGTATCCCTAAGAATTCTACAGGGACTAGGTCTTTCATTCTACAGTAAGAATGAGAGTAAGTAGCACTGAGAAACTAAAAATGGAAGTTCCCTAGAGGAAAGCATGCAGATACTCTTCTCTGTTCCTGAAGCATCTGCTCAATCATTCGCACAGGGACAATGAGTGTCTACCATGGGTCAGGAAGGTGCTAGTGCTGAGGTGCAACAGTGGACAAGGACGTGTGGTTTTGGCCTGCCACCAACTCACATCCCAATGAGGGACTGAGAAATTAAGTCAATCAACATTCAGATAAAGGCAGAGTGGCAACCTAGGTTAGTTGCTAAGAATATTAATGTGGTACTAGATGAGAATCAAACAATTTACTTAAGAAATATTATTCTCAATATTATAGTACTAGTAAAAATGCTTAGAATTCATTAATGCTTTCTTCATATCATTACTCATTGTTAAGCACTTTATGTTTATAATTTCATTTAATCTTTAAATCAACATGAGGTAAGTGTAATTGTTAAACTCATAATAAGCAGATGAGAAAACTGAGTTGAATATATTAAATAACTTATCCAAGTTAGGAAACGGTAAACACAGAATTTAGGCAGGTCTCTTCAAATCCAAACTGCATTCTTATAACAATTGTTTTTTTTCTCTGCCTTCTGTTGAAATGATTTAATTTTATGAGTTTTGACACACCTGTGTGACCACCATTGTAATCAAGAGATAAAGCCTTTTCATTTCCCTCAAAACACCACTTTAGACCATATTTCAGCCTATGCCACCTTCTCCCAGCACCAAGAAACCATGGAACTTCATTCTATCATTACAATTCAAATTTGGATTTTCTAGGAACTCAAATAAATGAAATTACAAATTATACACCCCCTTTATTTGCTCAGAATGTCTACCAGATTTATCCATTTTGTTATGTATGTTGAAGTTCATTCCTTATTATCGCTGAGGAATATTCATTGTCTGGAATTACAATAATTTGTTTAACCATTCGTTTGTTGGTGGGTAGTTGGATTGCTTCTAGTTTTTGTCTATTTAAAACTTAGCTGCTAAAAACATTGATGTGTAAGTCTTCATATGTGCATATATTTTCTTTTTCTTGGGTAAATACCTAGTACTGTAATTGCTAGGTAATGTGCTAACTGTACATTTAATATTATAAATATATTTACATATTTATAAATCTACAAAATAGTTTCCCAAAGTTATTATATCATTTCACTACCCACTAGGAATGTATGAGTCCCGATAGTTCTATAATCTTGCCAACATTTACTATTGTCACAATTTTTAGTTTTAGCTGTTCTAAAATTTGTGTAGAAGTATCCAAATTGGACTTTAATTTGCATCTCCCAATTGACTAATCATGGTGGCAAAACTTTTATCTTTATATTGGCCATTAATACACCTTCCTTTGTGAAATAACTGTTCAAGTCTTTTGATGATTATTTTAATTGGCTAGTTGTCCCATTATTGAATTATAAAAGGTCTTTATATTTTTCAGAAATATTCACTGAGATTATTTTCTCCAATTCTGGGTCATGTCTCATTATTTTTTAATTATATATATATAATTTTTATTTCCTGACTTTATTTATGTTTCATTGATCTCTGTGTTTATCTCTATGCCAATATCACACTTTGTTGAATGCTATAAGCCACAATGACAGGGAGAGTAATTTCTCTCACTTTAATTTTCTTTGTCAGATTGTTTTATCTGTTCTAGACCCTGTGCATTTCCATGTAAATATTAAAATAGTCTTTGTCCACTAACAAAAATTTCCTGAGATTGTGTCAAACATATAGATAAATTTGAAGAGAATTGATATCTTAATGTATGATGAGTCCTCCAGTCTATGAATGTGGTATATTTTCTTAAGTATGTAGGTCTTCTTTCATTTATTTTATCACTATTTTATAATTTTCAAAATAAAGATCCCATTCATGTTTTTTAAAATGTATACCTAAGTATATCCTTTCCTTTGGAAGAAATATAAATGGTATTGTGTTATTAATTTGTTTCCACGTGTTTGTTATTAGAAATGCAATTTACTTGTGCATGTTAATCTTGCATCCTGTGATCTTATTGAATTCATTTATTAGTACAATTTTTAATTTCTCAAGATTTTTTACATAGACAACAATGTTATCTGCAAACAGAAAGGGTTGTGGTTTTTTTTCCTTTTGATCTATGCCTTTTATTTAATTTTCTTGCCCTCTTGCAGTGAGTAGAACTTCTGATTCTTCTGGAGACGACGTTAAATATGAGTGATAATAGTGGACATCCTTGCTTCATTACTGATTTAAAGGAAAAACCATTCAGTATTTTGCCATTAAGTATGATGTTCAGATTTTCTGTAGATTCTCTTTATTGTTGAAAAGCCTATTGTTGAAAACAGGTTTTCCTGTTTTCAATTTCAATGATTTCTGCTCTTTTATTTATTATTTTCTTTCTTCTACTTGCTTTGGATTTGTTTTGCTATACTTTTTCAGTGCCTTAAGATAAAAAATTAAGTTATTTTTAGATAACTTTTCTATTTTCTAATATCATCATTTAGTACAATATATTTTCCCTCAGTGTTAGTTTATCTATACCCTACAAAATTTAAAATATCATGTTTTTATTTTCATTTAATTCTTTTTTAATTTCTTTGAGGGTTCCTCTTTGACCCATAGATTATTTAAAAGTGTTTAATTAATGACGTTTATTTCATAGCTCAAGATGTGGTCTACCTTAGTGAATTTTCTATGGGAACTTGAAAGAAGTATGTTTTGTTGAGATTGTTGCAGTGTTAAAGATATGTAAATTAGATCCTACTGATTATGTTGTTGAGTTCTTTTATATT
The DNA here is from genome assembly GCF_000325575.1 of Pteropus alecto. NCBI lineage: Eukaryota > Metazoa > Chordata > Mammalia > Chiroptera > Pteropodidae > Pteropus > Pteropus alecto. Next base: position 4,537,227 of record NW_006442484.1, read on the forward strand.
TTTGTTGATTTTCTGTCTTGTAGTTCTACTAGTTGCTGGGTTGGGAGTGGGGGGTGGGGAGGTAAAGGGTTGAAGTTCTCAACTATAATTGTGGATTTGTCTGTCTTCTTTCAGCTCTATCAGTTTTTACTTTATATATTTTGAAGCTCTGTTATTTGATGTGTATTTAGTTAAAATGTTAAATCTTTCTAGGAAATTGATTCTTTTATTGTTATGATTCCTTTTGGTCTCTAGTAATTTTCTTTGCTCTGAAGCACCCTTTGGCAGACATTAATATAGCCATTCC